>NC_143030.1:8309592-8349592 GCF_057628025.1 Oncorhynchus mykiss
CTAACTGTCTATGACAGATGTTATAACCTCTTATGTAGCCAACTGTCTATGACGGATTTTATAACCTCTTATGTAGCTAACTGTCTATGACGGATGTTATAACCTCTTATGTAGCTAACTGTCTATGACGGATGTTATAACCTCTTATGTAGCTAACTGTCTATGACGGATGTTATAACCTCTTATGTAGCTAACTGTCTATGACGGATGTTATAACCTCTTATGTAGCTAACTGTCTATGACGGATGTTATAACCTCCTTTGTAGCTAACTGTCTATGACGGATGTTATAACCTCTTATGTAGCTAACTGTCTATGACGGATGTTATAACCTCCTATGTAGCTAACTGTCTATGACGGATGTTATAACCTCTTATGTAGCTAACTGTCTATGACAGATGTTATAACCTTTTATGCAGCCAACTGTCTATGACGGATGTTATAACCTCTTATGTAGCTAACTGTCTATGACGGATGTTATAACCTCTTATGTAGCTAACTGCCCATGACGGATGTTATAACTTCTTATGTAGCTAACTGCCTATGACGGATGTTATAACCTCTTATGTAGCTAACTGTCTATGACGGATGTTATAACCTCTTATGTAGCTAACTGTCTATGACGGATGTTATAACCTCTTATGCAGCTAACTGTCTATGACGGATGTTATAACCTCCTATGTAGCTAACTGTCTATGACTGATGTTATGACCTCTTATGTAGCTGAATATCCCCAGATCCTCTCATCTTTCGTCACAGGTTATTTGAGCTGAGCTCCCTGCCTGTGGAGAAATACCTAAGGATATTTGTATGTGGTTTATAACCTCTCATGTCGCTGTTATTAAGACCTATGTTTCCTCTATTCCAGGTTGTTTGAGCTGTCCTGCTCCCTGCCCGTAGAGAAGGACCTAAGGATCCAGTTGTATGATTATGACATGTTGACTAAAGACGAGAAGATCGGAGAGACCGTTATTGATCTGGAGAACAGATTCCTGTCCCGCTACGGAGCGTGCTGTGGCTTACCCCAGTCCTACTGCCTGTGAGTGGTGTGTGTGTGTGTGTGTGTGTGTGTGTGTGTGTGTGTGTGTGTGTGTGTGTGTGTGTGCTGTCTTTTTTTACTGTGTGAGTGTTGCGGGGGGACTACAGAGGACAGCTCCTAGTCACGACAGGCACACGTAGTGGTGTTACTGGGACCTGTCCTCCTCTTTCACCAGCCTCCTCTGGTGCGTTGGTGAGTTGTGATTTTATGGTAGTATGTTTTCCTCTCCTTCCTCAGATCTGGTGTGAACCGGTGGAGAGACCAGTTGAAACCATCTCAGCTGCTAGTCAGACTATGTGAGAGGAGGTACTACAGGAGACCTGTCTATAAACAGGACAGAGTCTTCTTCAGAGGACGGGAATACACTGCTGCTGACTTGGGTAAGTGAGGGAGGGAGAGAGGGAGGGTGGGAGGTGAGGGAGGGGATGGAGGGTGGGAGGTGAGGGAGAGCGAGGGAGGGAGGGAGGGTGGATGGGGGAGAGGGTTAGGGAGAGGCAGAGAGAGAGAGAGGGGGGAGGGGAGGGAGGGAGAGAGGGAGGGAAGGAGGTGAGGGAGAGGGGGGGGGGGATGGAGGGAGGGGAGAGAGAGAGAGAGGGAGGGAGGAAGGGAGGGAGGGAAGGAGGGAAGGAGGTGAGGGAGAGAGGGGGGAGGGAGGGGATGGAGGGAGGGGAGAGAGAGAGAGAGGGAGGGAGAGAGAGAGAGAGGGGGAGGGAGAGAAGGAAGGCGGGAAGGAGGGAGGGAGAGAGAGAGGGGGGAGGGAGAGAGAGATGGGGAGGGAGGGAGGGAGGGAGAGACAGAGAGAGGGGGGAGAGAGGGAGGGAGAGAGGGGGAGGGAGGGAGGACTTGAATACACTGCTGCCTGTGGCGATGTCAAATTGAATAACATTTTTTTGTCACATGCTTGGTAAACAACAGGTGAAGACTACCGGGGTAATGCCGGGCTAATGCCAGGGTAATGCCGGGGTATTGCCGTGGTAATGTCGGGGTAATGCCGGGGTATTGCCAGGGTAATGCCGGGGTATTGCCAGGGTCTTCCCAACAATGTGGAGAGAAATAAAATGGAGAAATAATAAATAAATACACAACGTTGTGTGGTGACTCAGACATTAAGTACCCCCCCATCCCCCCCAAAAGGAAGGGGTGGAGGGGGGGGGGGGATACCTAGACAACTGAATGCATTCAACTGAAATGTGTCTTCCGTATTTAACCCAAACCCCACACTGGATCAAAAACAAATGCAGCATTAAAAACAACAACAACAACAAACCCCACAGAAAATAGCAGAGTAATTGGTCAGGAAAATGTCTGCTGTCCACTGCAACAACACATCTCATTACTATGTTTAATATGAAGGTGGACCTCACTGTGTTGTCCACACACACGCCTCTCTGTAGTTGGGATGACGCACACGACTTGTTAAAACATACGAGGGCCGTTCTGGGTCGGTTTGGTGCAGAGAATCTGAGGAGAAATGCATATATCATCCCTGAGTGTGTGTTTCTGTTTCTGTGTGTGTGTGTGTGTGTGTGTGTGTGTGTGCGTGTGTCAGTAGTAGCAGAGGAAGGGCTGTGTAAACGTACAATGCCTCTGACACGTTGTGTAAATTTACAGTGTGTATATCACTCTACGACACAACCCTCTCTGTCTCCCTCTCTCTCTCTCTCTCTCTCTCTCTCCCTCTCTCTCTTTCTCCCAATGTTGAGATGAGACCCCTCAACTCTAGGGTCTTAATTAGCAAGTCCTTTCTTTACTCCCTCTTCCCTCCATCCTCCCCCGTCCTCCCACCCTAATCTGTCCCCCTCCCTCCCTCCTTTCCTCCCTCCTGTCCTGCCCCTTCCCTCCTCCCTTTCTCCTTTCCTTCCTCCTTTCCTCCCTCCTGTCCTCCCCTTCCCTCCTCCCTCCCTCATTTCCTCCCTCCTGTCCTGTCCCCCCTCCATCCTTTCCTCCCTCCTGTCCTGCCCCTTCCCTTCTCCCTCCATCCTTTCCTCCCTCCATCCTTTCCTCCCTCCTGTCCTGTCTCCCCTCATCCTTTCCTCCCCCTGTCCTCCCCCTCCATCTTTTCCTCCCTCCCTCCTGTCCTCCCCTTCCCTCCTATCCTCCTGTCCTGTCTCCCCCTCCCCCTCCATCCTTTCCTCCCTCCTGTCCTCCCCTCCCCTCCCCTTCCAACCTTTCCTCCCTCCCGTCCCGTCCCCCCCTCCCCTCCATCCTTTCCTCCTTCCATGTCTTCCCCTTCCCTCCTTTCCTCCCTCCTTTCTCTCTCCCGTCCTCCCCCTCCCTCCTTTCCTCCCTCCCTCCTGTCCTCCCCCTCCTCCCTTCCCTCCCTCCTGTCCTCCCCCTCCCTCCTTTCCTCCCTCCCTCCTGTCCTCCCCCCATCTTTTCCTCCCTCCTGTCCTCCCCTCCCCTTCCATCCATTCCTCCCTCTGTCCGTCTCCCTCCCCCCTCCATCCTTTCTCTCCCTCCTGTCCTCCCCTTCCTCCTTCCTTCCTTCCTCCCTGTCCTCCTCTCTTCCTTCCTTCCTGCTTTCTCTTTCCCTCCTTCCCTCCTGATCCTTCTCCTGTCCCCACCTCGCTCTATCCTTTCTCCTCCTGTCCTGTTCCCTCCTCCATCCTTTCCTCCTCCTCTCCTCACATTCCCTCCTGTACTCCCTCCGTCTCCCTCCTTCCTCCTTTCCTCCCTCCCTCCTGCATTCTCCTCCCTGTCCCCCCCCCCCCCTCATGTTCCTCCTCCCTGTGGTTCTAACAGATACCAACTGTCTGGTCCAGTGTTTTACTCTATCATACTGTACTCTATGTGGGACGTCATTCGTCTTGCCAAGGTCATGGTTGCCATTTCTTGGTCAATTTACGGCAAAGCGGTGTGTGTGTGGGGGTGTGTGCCAATGACAACACCGCGGTGAGCTCCTCAGTTACAGTAGAACGCCGACACTCTCCGTTTCCACTGTAACCGCGGTTACCAGTGCGTCAGGCGCTTGTCAATCAGCCATCTTGTTTCATCCTCCCCTTCCCTCTCTCTCTCTCTCTCTCTGTCTCTCTCTCTCTTTCTTTCTCTCTCTCTCTCTCTCTCTCTCTCTCTCTCTCTCTCTCTCTCTCTCTCTCTCTCTCTCTGTCTGTCTGTCTGTCTGTCTGTCTGTCTGTCTGTCTGTCTCTCTGTCTGTCTCTCTGTCTGTCTCTCTGTCTGTCTCTCTGTCTGTCTCTGTCTCTCCTCCTCCTCCTCTCCTCTTCCCCTAAGAGAGGTGACTCTAGGTTCAAAACCATAAACTCTCTGTCTGGGATGTCTGGTTGTATTTGGGACACTTGTGATTTTCCTCTCGGGCGGTCAGTCTGTGTGAGTGTTTGTGTGTGTGTGAGAGAGTGTGTGTGTGTGTTTGCGTACGTGAGTGTGTGCATGTCAGTCTCAGTGTTATAAACGTATGGATGATGGTCCTGTAGTTGAACAATTAAATGCATTATTTCAAACACAACGGTCCATTTCAATACGCCCTCTGTTCTGAAGTCATATTTTGAAAGGCCATGTCCACAAAGTGACTGGTTCAGAACATGTGAAAACAGCAACAACTGTATGGAGCACGTTGCCGTTTTGTGACAACGTGTATTATGTGTGAATGTTTTCTACAGACGACGCAAAGCCCCCCAACCCTCATCTGGGGCCTTTAGTGGAACGTTTGTCCCTACTGATCCTGCGGAGACAGGGGCTGGTTCCTGAACATGTGAACATGAGCCCTCCTAGTCCTCTTCCAGCCTGACATGGAACAGGTTGGTAAACACACACAGACACACACACTCTCTCTCAAATTCAAATTCAAGCTGCTTTATTGGCATGAAAAACATTGTGTCAATATTGCCAAAGCAACAATGTATACAATATACATTGTAACAAAATTGTAAATGATAGCAAATAATAATATAAAATGGTAGTAAATAATAATACAAAAATAAATACAATAAAATGGTAACAGTCTACAGTAAACATTAATAATTATAGTAATAACAATAATAAATAATAAGTAAGTTACTGTTTACTATGCAGATGTTATTATTCAGTGTCCCTCAGGCTATGGCAGGAAAATACATATTTGGCTGCAAGAGGAGCCATTGCTCCTTCGCCCATGAGTATTCTTAGTTTTTCCTCTGGGTTCAATTTGTAAAAATTTGGAATATATGTAGTCATTTCTGTGAATAATGAATCTCTTTGTGAGGAATATTTATCACAGTAAAGGAGAAAGTGCATCTCTGTCTCTACCTCCCCTGTCATGCAGTGACCACATACACGCTCCTCTTTGGGTAGCCATGTCTTTTTATGTCTGCCGGTTTCTATTGCCAATCGGTGGTCACTCAGCCTGTACTTGGTAAGGATCTGTCTCTGTCTTCGTATCTCTGACAGAGTAGAGATAATCAGCCAATTCATATTCTCTGTTTAGGGTCAGATAGCAATTTAGTCGGCTTTGGGATTTGTTTCGTTTTTCCAGTATTGTAAGTATGATTCCTTTGATTGGTTCATGATTTTGTTTATTGGAATTCTTTCTTTTGAAGCAAAGCCTGGTGTCAGCTTGATTGGTGAGGTCCAACACCAGCTGACTGAGAGGGCTCGTTTCTGGGCTCAGCTCTTGGGCTTGAAGTGCTTTAAATTGCAGACTCGAATTTGGACTTGAATTTAGATGTAGCCAAAATTTTAATGATCTTTTCTGTACTTTCATTATTACTGTAAAACGGCCCAATTCTGCCTGACATGCATTAGTTGGTGTATTTCTCTGGACTTGGCATCCTCCAACATATTTTGCATGTAGGGTTTCAATTGGATGTTTGTCCCACATTTTAAAATCTAGTTTATTGAGTGGCCCCCAAACCTCACTTCCATAAAGTGCTATTGGTAGGATTACACTGTCAAATATTTTAGTCCAAATTCTAATTGGGATGTTGATTTTGAATAATTTCATTTTTATTGCATACATTGCTCTGCGGGCTTTTTCTTTGAGTGCCTTCACTGCCATATTAAAGTTTCCAAATGCAGATACGGTCAGACCAAGGTAGGTGTAATTTTTTGTGTGTTCAATTAAGGTGTTGTTCAGGGTGAATTTACATTTGTGTTTGACATCTGGGTTTTTTTTGGAAAATCATGATTTTAGTTTTTTGGAAATTTACTGCCAGGGCCCAATTATGGCAATATTGCTCCAGAATATTAATGTTTTGTTGAAGACCTTCTTTGGTTGGTGATAGAAGTACCAAGTCATCAGCATATAGCAGGTATTTCACCTCTGTGTCAAATAGTGTGAGTCCTGGGGGCTGGGAGATTGGTCCAACATGTCTGCTAATTCATTGATATAAATGTTGAAAAGATTTGGACTCAAATTGCAGCCTTGTCTCACACCTCGACATTGTGAAAAAAATTCTGTTCTTTGGTTTTTGATTTTTATTGCACACTTATTTTCTGTGTACATACATTTTATTAAGTCATACACCTTACCACCAAGCCCACTTTGTAGAATTTTGTAGAATAGCCCTTCGTGCCAAATCGAATCAAATGCTTTTTTAAAGTCAATAAAGCAAGCAAAGATTTTGCCCTCTTTTTTTGGTGGACGTGTTTATTAATTAGTGTGTGTAAGGTGTATATATATGGTCAGTAGTGCGATGGTTAGGGAGAAAGCCAATTTGACATTTACTTATTACATTTTTTCTTGAAGAAAGGTTTGAATTCTCTAATTCAAAATGCTACAGAAAATCTTTCCCAAGTTACTGTTGACGCAAATTCCCCTGTAATTATTGGGGTCTGATTTGTCTCCACTTTTGTGGATAGGGGAGATGAGCCCCTGGTTCAGACATCAGGGAAGCAGCCAGAAGTTAAAACCATGTTGAACAATTTAAGCACAGCATTTTGCAACTCAGGTGTGCTTGTTTTTCAGCATTTCATTTCTGATGTTGTCTACACCACAAGCCTTTTTTGATTTAATAGATTTTAGCTTTTCATTTAGTTCTGTTGGGTTATTGGGTAATCTAATGGATTTTGGTTGTTTTTAATGACTGATTCCAGGATGTTCAATTTTTCTTTAATTTCTAATTGGTTCTGGTTTAAGTCTTTTTGTGGGATGTTTTTGTATAGATTATCAAAGTAAGTTTTCCAATCTGACATTCTCTGGTATGGCTAATTCTTGTGGCTTTGTTGTGCTTAAATTGTTCCACATGTCCCAGAACTGATTTTGGTCAATTGCGTTTTCAATTTCATCAAGTGTCTTGTTGGTATAATTCAATTTCTTGCATTTCAGTGTTTGTTTATACTGTTTCAGAGTTTCAAAGTATTCATATCGTAGCTCTGGGTTGTTTTGCTGCTTATGTTTTTTGTTTGACATTCTGTCTTAGGTGTTTTCTAATTGTTTTACATTCATTATCAAACCATTTGTCAGAAACAAAAGAGTATCTCTCTCTCTCTGTCTCTCTCTCTCTCTGTCTCTCTCTCTCTCTCTCTCTCTCTCTCTCTCTCTCTCTCTCTGTCTCTGTCTCTCTGTCTCTCTGTCTCTGTCTCTCTCTCTCTCTCTTTGTTTGTTAAATCATCTGCGTCTATTAGCTCACAGTGTTCAGTTCCCCCGATAAGTATTACTTGTTGTGGTTAGTCAACCTTGTATACTTGTCACACCTAATCCCTGGTCTCTGATTGGTTTATTGTGTTGTCTATCAAGGGGAGACTGCAGTTGTGGGTGGATGTCTTCCCCAAGTCCCAGGGTCCTCCTGGATCTCCTTTAACATCACACCACGCAAGGCCAAAGAAGTAGGTCGTCCTCAGACGAAGTTTGAATAAAGTTTGACAACGTGATATTCAATTAAATCTTAACAGATGATCTTCACCCAGTGGTACAATACAGCAATTCTGTCCATATCTGGAAACCTACAAATCATACCTGGCCATTATACCTGGCCTTTATACCTGGCCATGATACCTGGCGATTATACCTGGCCATTATACCTGGCCTTTATACCTGACCTTTATACCTGGCCATTATACCTGGCCATGATACCTGGAACATCTACCTGGCCATTATACCTGGCCATTATACCTGGCCATTATACTGGTGATTATACCTGGCCATTATACCTGGCCATTATACCTGGCCTTTATACCTGGCCATGATACCTGGCCATTATACCTGGCCGATTATACCTGGCCATGAAAACTGGGCCATTATACCTGGCCATTATACCTGGCCTACTACAACGGGCTACCACAACGGCCATTATACCTGGCCATGAAACCTGGCCATTATACCTGGCCATTATACCTGGCTACTATACCTGGCCATTATACCTGGCCATCATACCTGGCCATCATACCTGGCCATTATACCTGGCCATTATACCTGGCCATTATACCTGGCGCCATTATACCTGGCCATCATACCTGGCATTTATACCTGGCCATTCTACCCTGCTATTCTACCTGGCCATTATACCTGGCCATGATACCTGGCCATTATACCTGGCCATGATACCTGGCTATTATCCCTGGCCATTATATTGATCCTTCATATCTACTTCCTTCATTTTGATGACTGCCTTCTAACATTCCCTAACCTCTTACTGTCCCTATAACTGTCCCTTAATTCTAACTGTCCCTCTAACTGCCCCTTACCTCTAACTGTCCATCTGACTGTCCCTCTAACTGTCCCCTTACCTCTAAATGTCCCTTACCTCTAACTGTCCACCTTGGACTGTCCCTCGCATGCTCCCTGACTGTCCCTCTGACTGTCCCTCTGATTGTCCCTCCTCTGATTGTCCCTCCTCCTCTGAATGTCCTCCTTCTGTGATCTGCCCCTCTCTCTGACTGTCCCTCTGACTGTCCCTCTAACTGTCCTTCTGGCTGTCCTTCTTCCGACTGTCCCTCTGACTGCCCTCTGACTGTCCCTCTGACTGTCCTTCTGATTGTCCCTCTTACTGTCCCTCTGACTGTCCCTCTAACTGTCCTTCTGACTTCAAGGTCTACCTTGCTGTATTATGGAACACAAGTGATGTTCATCCTGGATGATGTCAGCCTGACCGGGGAAAAGATGAGTGACATCTACATCAAGGGGTGTGTCTTCGTTTTCTGTTAATAACGATATATGCCCTAAACATCCCACATTACATGACCAAATGTGCTAATTGTCAGAATATTGATGCAGATGAACTTTCTTGTGGCAAGATCAGATGGGGGTAAACAAGTAGACGTTTTTTGAAGTGGTATGACAAGAACCCTCATTTCCAATGTCGCGTTAGTTTAACCTCTCTGATCTCCCCATCCCGGATCCGGTATCAGGAACAGACTCAAGCTCATTACCATAACGCAACGTTAACTATTCATGAAAATCGCAAATGAAATGAAATAAATATGCCATCTCTCAAGCTTAGCCTTTTGTAAACAACACTGTCATCTCAGATTTTCAAAATATGCTTCTCAACCATAGGAAAACAATCATTTGTGTAAAAGTAGCTAGCTAGCGTAGCATTTAGTGTTAGCATTAGCGTTAGCATCCAGCACGCAACATTTCAACAAAAACATAAAAGCCTTCAAATAAAATCATTTACCTTTGAAGAACTTCTGATGTTTTCAATGAGGATACTCTCAGTTAGATGGCAGATGCTCAGTTTTTCCAAAAAGATTCTTTGTGTATTAGAAATAGCTCCGTTTTATACATCACATTTGGCTACCAAAAAAACCCGAAAATTCAGTCCTCAAAACGCGAACTTTTTTCCAAATTAACTCCAGAATATCGATGAAAACATGGCAAACGTTGTTTAGAATCAAGCCTCAAGGTGTTTTTCACATATCTCTTCAATGATATATCGTTCGTGGAAGAATGGTTTCTCCCCTCTATCAAATGGAAAAATACTTGCACCTGGCTTTGCGCACCAGTTTCGACGCAGGACACCAGGCGGACACTTGGAAAATGTAGTCTCTTATGGTCAATCTTCCAATGATATGCCTACAAATACGTCACAATGCTGCTGACATCTTGGGGAAACGGCAGAAGGTCTAAAAGCTTATTCCTGTCGCATTCACAGCCATATAAGGAGACATTAGAAAACAGAGCTTTAGAAATTCTGCTCATTTCCTGGTTGACGTATCATCTTGGTTTCGCCTGTAGAATGAGTTCTGGGGCACTTACAGACAAAATCTTTGCAGATTCTGAAACTTCAGAGTGTTTTCTTTCCAAAAAGAATATGCATAGTCGAGCATCTTTTCGTGACAAAATATCGCGCTTAAAACGGGAACGTTTTTTATCCAAAAATGAAATAGCGCCCCTAGAGATGCAACAGGTTAAACTTTGGTTGGGATGTGTTGTGAACTATTGAAAACCGTTTTGAAACTCATTGATCCTGAATGTTACCTGTTGTGTTGCAGGTGGCTCCACGGCCACGAAGACCACAAACAGAAGACAGACGTCCACTATCGCTCTCTAGGGGGAGAGGGAAACTTCAACTGGAGGTTCCTGTTCCCCTTCCACTACCTACCAGCCGAACAACTCTGTACCATCGATAGGAAGGTGAGATAGAGGAGAGGGAGGGAGGATGATCAGGGAAGATAGTAGAGGAGGGAGGGAGGGAGGAGGGAGGGAGGGAGGATGATGAGGGAAGATAGTAGAGGGAGGGAGGGAGGGAGGGAGAGAGGGTGATGAGGGAAGATAGTGGAGGAGGGAGGGAGGGGGAGGGGAGGATGATGAGGGAAGATAGTAGAGGAGGGAGGGAGGGAGAGAGGGAGGGAGGGAGGATGAGGGAAGATAGAGAGGAGAGAGGGAGGATGATGGAGGGAATATTGTAGAGGTAGGAGGGAGGGAGGGAGGGAGGGAGGGAGGGAGGGAGGGAGGGAGGATGAGGGAAGATAGTAGAGGAGGGAGGGAGGGAGGGAGGGAGGGAGGGAGGGAGGATGATGAGGGAAGATAATAGAGGAGGGAGGGAGAGAGGGAGGGAGGGAGGGAGGATGAGGGAAGATAGTAGAGGAGGGAGGATGATGAGGGAAGATAGTAGAGGAGGGAGGGAGAGAGGGAGAGAGGGAGGATGATGAGGGAAGATAGTAGAGGAGTGAGGGAGGGAGGGAGGGAGGCAGGATGAGGGAAGATAGTAGAGGAGGGAGGGAGGGAGGGAGGATGATGAGGGAGGATAGTAGAGGAGGGAGGGTAGGGAGGGAGGGAAGGATGGAAGAGAGGGAGGGAGGGAGGGAGGGAGAAGAGAGGGAGAGGAAGGAGGGGAGGGAGGGAGGATGATGAGGGAAGATGGGAGGGAGGAGGGAGGGAGAAGAAGAGGAGAGGAAGGAGGGGAGGGAGGATGATGAGGCAAGATAGTAGAGGAGGAGGGAGGGAAGGAAGAAAGGAAGGGGAGAGGGGAGGGAGGGGCAGGGGCAGGGAAGGAAGGGAAGAAGAGGAAAGGGGAGGGAGGACGGAGAGTGTAACTTCCACCAGAGGTTCCTGTTCCTCTACTCTTACAAGCCAACAACTCTGTACCTTCAACAGGAAGGTAAAGTCTGCAACTGTCAACTATTTTAATCAGGCGTTTTAGAACGAAGCTGGAACAAAACACCTGCTCTCACTCACACCTCTCAAGGACATCACAGATATTTCTACTCGGCGTCATGACAACGACAGTCTTGTTCCCACCCAGTTTAGTTGTTAGAGAAGTGGACTAACTACAGTATATCTCCGATGGACATGCCACTTTGGCAATTTAGCGGCAAAACAACGTCCAGAATAAATCTCCAACATAAAACGTCAGTCGAAGGCGACTGAAATATCATCCAATGATCCAATGTTTGCATTGTGTTTACGCCGTGTATCCCTGTGTGGTTTAAACGCATTGTAGTGTGTAGTTGTGAAGTCTTCATTATCTGGACAGTGTTGAGGGAGTATATCAGTCATTGCCTAAGTCATTTTCTCCCCAGTGTGTGTATGTATCAGTCTTGCTGTCAGAGAGCCTGCTGATGGTGTCTGGCTAGAATGACACTGTCTGGCAGTGGTGTGTGGATGGTCGTGTGATAGTGAAAGTAACATTGTAATGACAGTTGACACCAGTCAGTGGTAATATGCAGTCTGTTTCTTCTCCTCTCCTCCTTTCTCCTCTTCTCCTTTCTTCCCTACTCCTCCTTTCTCCCCTACTCCTCCTTTCTCCTCTCCCTCCTTTCTCCTCTCCCTCCTTTCTCCCCACTCCTCCTTCTCCTCTCCCTCCCTCCCTACTCCTCCTTCCTCCCTTCCCTCCTCCTTCCCCTCCCTCTCCCTCTCTCCCTACCTCCCTTCCTCCCTACTCCTCCTTTCCTCCTCCTTCTTCCCTACTCCTCCTTTCTCCTTCCCTTCCTCCCCACTCCTCTTCCTCCCTCTGATCCTCCCACTTCCTTCTCCTCCTTCCTCCCCTACTCCTCCTTCTTCCCTACTCCTCCATTCCTCTCCTCCTTCCTCCCCTACTCCTCCTTCTCCTTCCTCCCTCCTCCTTCTTCTTCCTCCTCCCCTACTCCTCCTTTCTCATCTTCCTCCTCCTCTCCTCCTTCCTCCTTTTCTCCGTTCCTCCCCTACACTCCTCCTTCTTCCTGACTCCTCCTTTCTCTCCTCTCCTCTGTCCTCCCTCCCCTCTACTTCTCCTCCTCCCTACTCCTCCTCTCCCTACTCCTCCTTTCTCTCCTCTCCTCGTTCCTCACCATCCTCCCTCTCTCCCCTACTCCTCCTTCCTTCCCTACTCCTCCTCCTTCCTCCTTCCTTCCTCATCTTCCCTCCTCCTGACTCCTCCTTCTCCTCTCCCTCCTCCCCTACTCCTCCTCTTCCCTCCTCCTCCTTTCTCCTCCTCCTTCCTCCCCTACTCCTCCTTTCTCATCTTCTCCTCCTCCTCCTCCTTCTCTCGTTCCTCCCACCTTCCTTCCTCCCCTACTCCTCCTTTCTCCTCTCCTCCTCCATTCTCATTTCTTCTCTCCTCCTCCTTTCTCCTCTCCTCCCTTCTCCTCTTCTCCTTCTCCTCTTCTCCTTTCTACTCTCCTCCTCCATTCTTTTCTTCTTCTTTGTTTGCCTTGTTGGTGTCCTTGTGGTTCTCTCACTCTCACATTTCTCTCTTCTCTCTCTCTCTCACACACACATTTTTCTCTCTCCCTCTCTCTCTCTCTCACATTTCTCTCTCTCTCACACATTTCTCTCTTCTCTCTCTCTCTCTCTCTCTGTCTCTCTCTCTCTGTCTCTGTCACTCTCTCTCTCTTCCGCTTTCTCTCTCTCTCTTCCTCTCTCTCTCTGTCTCTCTCTCACATGTTCTCTCTTTCTTTCTCACTCACTCTCTCTCTCTCTCTCACACATTTCTCTCTCTCCCCTCTCTCTCTATCTCTCTCACATTTCTCTCTTCTCTCTCTCTCTCTCTCTCTCTCACACACACATTTCTCTCTCCCCTCTCTCTCACATTTATCTCTCCCCTCTCTCTCTCTCTCACATTTCTCTCTCTCTCTCTCTTCCTCTCTCTCTGTCTCTCTCTCACATGTTCTCTCTTTCTTTCTCTCTCTCTCTCTCTCTCTGTCTCTGTCTCGCTGTCTCTGTCTCTGTCTCTCTCTCTCTCTCTCTCTCTCTGTCTCTCTCTCCCTCTGTCTCTGTCTCTGTCTCTCTCTCTCTCTCTGTCTCTCTCTCTCTCTCTCTCTCTCTCTCTCTCTGTCTCTCTCTCCCTCTGTCTCTGTCTCTGTCTCTGTCTCTGTCTCTCTCTCTCTCTCTCTCTCTCTCTCTCTCTCTCTCTCTCTCTCCCTCTGTCTCTGTCTCTGTCTCTCTCTCTCTCTCTGTCTCTCTCTCTCTCTCTCTCTCTCTCTCTCTCTGTCTCTCTCTCCCTCTGTCTCTGTCTCTCTCTCTCTCTCTCTCTGTCTCTCTCTCTGTCTCTGTCTCTCTCTCTCTCTCTCACTCTCTCTCTCTCTACATTATATATACTGAATATATATATGACTGACTCCTTTCCATGTCCATTCCATCTTCTCCTCCATCCCTCTTTTAACCACAGGTCTGTTAAATGCCCCATTAGTCATCTCTGACACGACAAGAACAGAACCAGTAAAAACACACTACTGATAGGAACCTGATGTGTGTGTGTGTGTGTGTGTGTGTGTGTGTTTCTGTCCATCTCAACCCTTGCGTGAACCACACACACTTGCTACTTGCACAGTAGACATTTCTACAGTTGATCTACATGTTCATCTGCTTTGAAAACAGTGTGTGTGTGTGTCCATGCTGTGTGAGGGCATTCCTGTTTGTGTGTGTGTGTGTCAGTTTACAGATGACTGATAGATAGCAGATATTGTCTCAATACTGCTGTGATATTGTAATGCTGTCAGCACATTCTAAGGGATGTTGGTTTCTCTGTTTTATAGCCCTCTCCCTTCTTTCTTTCTCTGTCCTCTCTCTCTGTCTCTCTCTCTCTCTCTCTTCCTCTCTTTCTCTGTCTCTCTCTCCTCTCTCTCTCTCTCTCTCTTCCTCTCTTTCTCTGTCTCTCTCTCCTCTCTCACACGTTCTCTCTTCTTTCTCTCTCGCTCTCTCTTTCTCTCTCTCTCTCTCTCCCCCTTCCTCTCTCTCTCTCCCTCCCCCCCCCTCTCTCTCTCTCTCTCCTTTCGTCTCTTGTTTCCATTTGTCTCTCTCTCTCTCTGTCTCTCTCCCTTCCCCCCTCTCTCTCTCTCTCTCTCTCTCTCTCCCCTTCCTCTCTTGTTTCCATTTCTTTTTCTCCCTCTCTCTCTCCCTTCCTTCCTCTCTTACTCTCTCTCTTCCATTTCCCCCTCTCACCCCCCTCTCTCACTCTCTCTCTTCCATTTCTCTCGTTCTTCCCACCTCTCTCACTCTCGCTCTTCCATTTCTCTCGTTCTCCCCCCCTCTCTCACTCTCGCTCTTCCATTTCTCTCGTTCTCCCCCCTCTCTCACTCTCTCTCTTCCATTTCTCTCGTTCTCCCCCCCTCTCTCACTCTCTCTCTTCCATTTCTCTCGTTCTCCCCCCCTCTCTCACTCTCTCTCTTCCATTTCTCTCATTCTCCCCCCTCTCTCACTCTCTCTCTTCCATTTCTCTCGTTCTCCCCCCCTCTCTCACTCTCTCTCTTCCATTTCTCTCGTTCTCCCCCCCTCTCTCACTCTCTCTCTTCCATTTCTCTCGTTCTCCCCACCTCTCTCACTCTCTCTTCCATTTCTCTCGTTCTCCCCACCTCTCTCACTCTCTCTTCCATTTCTCTCATTCTCCCCCCCTCTCTCACTCTCGCTCTTCCATTTCTCTCATTCTCCCCCCCTCTCTTACTCTCTCTCTTCCATTTCCCCCTCTCACCCCCCCCCCTCTCACTCTCGCTCTTCCATTTCTCTTGTTCTCTCCCCCTCTCTCACTCTCTCTCTTCCATTTCTCTCGTTCTCCCCCCTCTCTCACTCTCTCTCTTCCATTTCTCTTGTTCTCCCCCCCTCTCTCACTCTCTCTCTTCCATTTCTCTCGTTCTCCCCCCTCTCTCACTCTTTCTCTTCCATTTCTCTCGTTCTCCCCCCCTCTCTCACTCTCTCTCTTCCATTTCTCTTGTTCTCCCCCCCTCTCTCACTCTCTCTCTTCCATTTCTCTCGTTCTCCCCCCTCTCTCACTCTTTCTCTTCCATTTCTCTCATTCTCCCCCCCTCTCTCACTCTCTCTCTTCCATTTCTCTCGTTCTCTCCCCCTCTCTCACTCTCTCTCTTCCATTTCTCTCGTTCTCCCCCCCTCTCTCACTCTCTCTCTTCCATTTCTCTCGTTCTCCCCCCCTCTCTCACTCTCTCTCTTCCATTTCTCTCGTTCTCCCCCCCTCTCTCACTCGCTCTTCCATTTCTCTCGTTCTCCCCCCCTCTCTCACTCTCGCTCTTCCATTTCTCTCGTTCTCCCCCCCTCTCTCACTCTCTCTCTTCCATTTCTCTCGTTCTCCCCCCCTCTCTCACTCGCTCTTCCATTTCTCTCGTTCTCCCCCCCTCTCTCACTCTCGCTCTTCCATTTCTCTCGTTCTCCCCCCCTCTCTCACTCTCTCTCTTCCATTTCTCTCGTTCTCCCCCCCTCTCTCACTCTCGCTCTTCCATTTCTCTCGTTCTCCCTCGCCATTCTCCAGTTGTACAATAAAGGGATGTTCTCTTCATCCTCCAGGTTGTCTAGAGATGGATCTGCATCACATGCAGCGACCAGCCAAATCCCCAGAGAAGTGTACCTTAGACATACTGTCACAGGGACAGGATAAACTGGTGTCGCTGTTCCAACAGAAGACGGTCAAGGGCTGGTGGCCGTGTGTGTGTGACATCAACGGGGAGAAGATCCTCGCTGTGAGTAGACAGAGACAGACAGACTATTTTATTTTTAATAGTAAGCTTCTTCATATTTCCCTTAAATGGTTATGCCCATTCTGTCTTTTCTCCCCATCTCTCTTCTGCCCATCCTGTCTTTTCTCCCCATCTCTCTTCCCCCTCCCTCTTCTCCCCATCCTCTTCTCCCCATCCTCTTCTCCCTCCCTCTTCTCCCCATCTCTCTTCTCCCTCCCTCCTCTCCCCATCTCTCTTCTCCCTCCCTCTTCTCCCCATCCTCCTCTCCCCATCTCTCTTCTCCCTCCCTCTTCTCCCCATCCTCTTCTCCCCATCCTCTTCTCCCCATCTCTCTTCTCCCTCCCTCTTCTCCCCATCTCTCTTCTGCCCATCCTGTCTTTTCTCCCCATCTCTCTTCTCCCTCCCTCTTCTCCCCATCTCTCATATCCTTCCCTCCCCTCCCCATCCTCTTCTCCCTCCCTCTTCTCCCCATCTCTCTTCTCCCTCCCTCCTCTCCCCATCTCTCTTCTCCCTCCCTCCTCTCCCCATCTCTCTTCTCCCTCCCTCCTCTCCCCATCTCTCTAATCCCTCCCTCCTCTCCCCATCTCTCTTCTCCCTCCCTCCTCTCCCCATCTCTCTAATCCCTCCCTCCTCTCCCCATCTCTCTTCTCCCTCCCTCTTCTCCCCGTCTCTCTTCTCCCTCCCTCCTCTCCCCATCCCTCTTCTCCCTCCCTCCTCTCCCCATCTCTCTTCTGCCCATCCTCCTCTCCCCATCTCTCTTCTCCCCATCTCTCTTCTCCCCATCCTCTTCTCCGTCCCTCCTCTCCCCATCCTCTTCTCCCTCCCTCCTCTCCCTCCCTCTTCTCCCAATCCTCTTCTCCCTCCCTCCTCTCCCCATCCCTCTTCTCCCTCCCTCCTCTCCCCATCCTCTTCTCCCTCCCTCCTCTCCTCATTTTTCTTTTCCCTCCCTCCTCTCCCCATCTTTCTTCTCCCTCCCTCTTCTCCCCATCCTCCTCTCCCCATCTCTCTTCTCCCTCCCTCTTCTCCCCATCTCTCTTCTCCCCATCCTCCTCTCCCCATCTCTCTTCTCCCTCCCTCTTCTCCCCATCCTCTTCTCCCTCCCTCTTCTCCCCGTCTCTCTTCTCCCTCCCTCCTCTCCCCATCCCTCTTCTCCCTCCCTCCTCTCCCCATCTCTCTTCTGCCCATCCTCCTCTCCCCATCTCTCTTCTCCCCATCCTCTTCTCCGTCCCTCCTCTCCCCATCCTCTTCTCCCTCCCTCCTCTCCCTCCCTCTTCTCCCAATCCTCTTCTCCCTCCCTCCTCTCCCCATCCCTCTTCTCCCTCCCTCCTCTCCCCATCCTCTTCTCCCTCCCTCCTCTCCTCATTTTTCTTTTCCCTCCCTCCTCTCCCCATCTTTCTTCTCCCTCCCTCTTCTCCCCATCCTCCTCTCCCCATCTCTCTTCTCCCTCCCTCTTCTCCCCATCTCTCTTCTCCCCATCCTCCTCTCCCCATCTCTCTTCTCCCTCCCTCTTCTCCCCATCCTCTTCTCCCTCCCTCCTCCTCCCCTCCTCCCTCTTTTCCCTCCACCCTCTCCCCCTAGGGTAAAGTGGAGATGTCTCTAGAGATAGTTTCAGAACAGGAACAGGATGAGAGACCAGCAGGACAGGGCAGAGATGAACCAAACATGAACCCTCACCTGGAGGATCCACAGTGAGTCACCTGTCCTCCTCTGATCTCAAAATTAAAAGTTACCGAACCTTGATTCACGTTCGGCTGAACCACACAGTCTACTTCATTCGCTGTCGTCTATGTCCTGTTCTGTCCCGGAAATGTTGCAGTCTCGAAAGGTTCCCAGGAAACTTGACAGAGGCTCCCAGAAATGGTGTCATCTAGTCAGCCAGAGACATTATTCCCTAAATATTCCGTCCACAGACTGTCCATAATGTCTATACATCCCGTCACATGTATTTGCAGGAAAGAATTCAGGCAGTTTACAACAGTTTTCTACATTACAGCCTTATTCTAAAATTGGTTTAAATTGCCCCCCCCCCCCCCCCCCCCCCCCACACACTCATCAATCTACAAACAACAGCCCATAATGACAATTAAAAAATAAAAAGACTAGTGTTCACATCCTTGAGTGGCCAAACCCAATCTAACATCTCTGGAGAGACCTGAAAATAGCTGTGCAGCGACGCTCCCCATCCAACCTGACAGAGAGCTTGAGAGGATCTGCAGAGAAGAATGGGAGAAACTCCCCCAAATACAGGTGTACCAAGATCGTAGAATTTTACCCAAGAAGACTTGAGGCTGCAATCGCTAGAGAAGGTGCTGAAGTACTGAGTGACGGGTCTGAATCATTCTCTCCCCTCTCTATCCCCTCCCTCCCCTCCCCCTCTCTCCCCTCTCTCTCTCTCCCCTCTCTCCCCTCTCTCTCTCCCTCCTCTCTCTCTTTTCCCCAGACGTCCTGAGACATCGTTCCTGTGGTTCTCCTCTCCCTACAAGACGTTGAAGTACATCCTGTGGGGGAGATACAAATTCCTCATCCTCCTCTTCATCCTCCTCTTCTTCCTCTTCCTCTTCATCGGAGTCTTCCTCTACTCCTTCCCTGTGAGTTGATGAAGGGATTTGTGTAAGGGTGGGTGGGTGGGTGGGTGGTTGTATGTCTGTGTTTCCTAATATAAGCAATGAATGGTGAGGATTAGACATTCAATGCAGATAATATTTTTTCTGAACGTAAGATAGGAATGTTGAATGTGTGTGTGTGTGTGTGTGTGTGTGTGTGTGTGTGTGCGTGCGTGTTATTTAATTCCCTCTCTCTTCTCACATCTAGAACTATGCAGCCATGAAGATGGTCGGACCGTTCAGTGGACCTGCTAAAGGAACTAAATGAACATCTAGCTAAATAAAAAGATAACAACAAGAGGAGACAAGGAGAGGAAAACCACAGAGGAAGAGAAGGAGAGGAAAACCACAGAGGAAGAGAAGGAGAGGAAAACCACAGAGGAAGAGAAGGAGAGGAAAACCACAGAGGAAGAGAAGGAGAGGAAAACCACAGAGGAAGAGAAGGAGAGGAAAACCACAGAGGAAGAGAAGGAGAGGAAAACCACAGAGGAAGAGAAGGAGAGGAAAACCACAGAGGAAGAGAAGGAGAGGAAAACCACAGAGGAAGAGAAGGAGAGGAAAACAACAGAGGAAGAGAAGGAGAGGAAAACCACAGAGGAAGAGAAGGAGAGGAAAACCACAGAGGAAGAGAAGGAGAGGAAAACCACAGAGGAAGAGAAGGAGAGGAAAACCACAGAGGAAGAGAAGGAGAGGAAAACCACAGAGGAAGAGAAGGAGAGGAAAACCACAGAGGAAGAGAAGGAGAGGAAAACCACAGAGGAAGAGAAGGAGAGGAAAACCACAGAGGAAGAGAAGGAGAGGAAAACCACAGAGGAAGAGAAGGAGAGGAAAACCACAGAGGAAGAGAAGGAGAGGAAAACCACAGAGGAAGAGAAGGAGAGGAAAACCACAGAGGAAGAGAAGGAGAGGAAAACCACAGAGGAAGAGAAGGAGAGGAAAACAACAGAGGAAGAGAAGGAGAGGAAAACCACAGAGGAAGAGAAGGAGAGGAAAACCACAGAGGAAGAGAAGGAGAGGAAAACCACAGAGGAAGAGAAGGAGAGGAAAACCACAGAGGAAGAGAAAAGCCAAAGAAAAGAACAACTGATTGAATAACCTAAAAATAATCTGAAATCTAAAATATATTTTGATTTGTTTAACACTTTTTTTTTGGTTACTACATAATTCCATATATGTTATTTCGTAGTTTTGATGTCTTCACTATTATTCTACAAGGTAGAAAATAGTTAAAATAAAGAAAAACCCTGGAATGAGTAGGTGTGCTAAAAACTTTTGACCGTTAGTGTACGACTAACGTGTAAAAAGTTAAATTGGAAACGAGAGAAAGAACTTTGCAACACATCAACAAATGACTTCCACCACATCTCTTCGTCTGATCTTTTGAAATCTCCCACTACGTAGCCTGGTAACTGTCACTGGCTGGCATCCTATTCTGTTCATGGCACAAAACTTTCCCATCAATCATCTGCAAAAATAATACTATAAAATTCAATTAGAGAGTTCAGTCTGTGTGTCTGTGTGTTCCTACCCTGGTCTCGCCCCGGTACTGAACCCTCTCCCTGTTCATTTTGATTCCCTGTCTCCCTTTAATGTCTCTCCCTCCTTCTTTTCCTCTCTCTCTCTCTCTCTCTCTCTCTCTCTCTCGCTCTCTCTCCCTCCCTCTAATTCCTCTTTCATGTCGTCAAGAAAATCGTGCCCTCTTTTCACAGCTAGGCGCTCCTATCTTCTTTTCTTCACGCAGAGAGGGCGATAGATCTTCCTCCCTCGTCTCTTTCAACTTTCCCTTGTTCCCTGTGCTGGGTTAAGTCATGGATTTGTTCGTCGTGTTCGGAGGCTGGTGATTATTAGATATCATGCTGTGTATGAGACACACACATATTTTTTTCAGTTCAGGTTTTGCCGAAGTGAATGTACTGTTATAGCCTACAAATGCAAACCATGATCAAAGTAATGTACAGACACAGACACAGACACAGACACAGACACAGACAGACAGACAGACAGACAGACAGACAGACAGACAGACAGACAGACAGGTTGATAGATAGATCTAACTGTAGCCTTAAATAAGCGGCTGGCACCCCCCCCCCCACCCCCCCCCCCCCCCCCCACCCCCCCCCCCCCCCCCCCACCCCCAAAGGCTTATGGAAAAAACCTCTGTTGTTTCCCAAAACAAGTGGCTGGTGATCACTGTGTTCCTCAGTGTGTATCTTTAAATATGTAGCTGCCAAAAGCCTTATAGATATCCCTTTTACTGCAACATATTTTGCTATAAAGCCTAGACAATCCTGCTGGAATGAGGACCCGAAACCCTCAGTGACCGTCAGTCCAATGCTGTTACCCAAGATGACTGTCTCTCTTCACTAGAACAACTTGCCGTTCGTTATACACTGTTAATCGTTTAGCCTTCACAGTATTGCTACCTGACAGAATCGTTTAGCCTTCACAGTATTGCTACCTGACAGAATCGTTTAGCCTTCACAGTATTGCTACCTGACAGAATCGTTTAGCCTTCACAGTATTGCTACCTTAAAGAATCGTTTAGCCTTCACAGTATTGCTACCTTAATGAATCGTTTAGCCTTCACAGTATTGCTGCCTTAAAGAATCGTTTAGCCTTCACAGTATTGTTGCCTTAAAGAATCGTTTAGCCTTAAAGAATTGTTTAGCCTTCACAGTATTGCTACCTTAAAGAATCGTTTAGCCTTCACAGTATTGCTACCTTAAAGAATCGTTTAGCCTTCACAGTATTGCTACCTTAAAGAATCGTTTAGCCTTCACAGTATTGCTACCTTAAAGAATCGTTTAGCCTTCACAGTATTGCTACCTTAAAGAATCGTTTAGCCTTCACAGTATTGCTACCTGACAGAATCGTTTAGCCTTCACAGTATTGCTACCTTAAAGAATCGTTTAGCCTTCACAGTATTGTTACCTGACAGAATCGTTTAGCCTTCACAGTATTGCTACCTGACAGAATCGTTTAGCCTTCACAGTATTGCTACCTTAAAGAATCGTTTAGCCTTCACAGCATTGCTACCTTAAAGAATCGTTTAGCCTTCACAGTATTGCTACCTTAAAGAATCGTTTAGCCTTCACAGTATTGCTACCTTAAAGAATCGTTTAGCCTTCACAGTATTGCTACCTTAAAGAATCGTTTAGCCTTCACAGTATTGCTACCTTAAAGAATAGTTTAGCCTTCACAGTATTGCTACCTTAAAGAATCGTTTAGCCTTCACAGTATTGCTGCCTTAAAGAATCGTTTAGCCTTCACAGTATTGCTACCTGACAGAATTATAGAAATGTATGAAGTGTTTTCTGTTTTGAGAACAGTATACGTTTGTGGATTATGTATCAATATTCAAAATAAACAGTATTCAAGTCAATGGGTTTTATATTTTCTGTTGAGTATTATCTCATGTTGCGGATGTTCATGAGTATTAATTTACCGTTGTGTTTGTTATGAATCAACTCATCTAGATACAGAGCCTTTATGAATCAACTCATCTAGATACACAGCCTTTATGAATCAACTCATCTAGATACACAGCCTTTATGAATCAACTCATCTAGATACACAGCCTTTATGAATCAACTCATCTAGATACAGAGCCTTTATGAATCAACTCATCTAGATACAGAGCCTTTATGAATCAACTCATCTAGATACAGAGCCTTTATGAATCAACTCATCTAGATACAGAGCCTTTATGAATCAACTCATCTAGATACAGAGCCTTTATGAATCAACTCATCTAGATACAGAGCCTTTATGAATCAACTCATCTAGATACAGAGCCTTTATGAATCGACTCATCTAGATACAGAGCCTTTAAGAATCAACTCATCTAGATACAGAGCCTTTATGAATCAACTCATCTAGATACAGAGCCTTTATGAATCAACTCATCTAGATACATAATCTTTATGAATCAACTCATCTAGATACAGAGCCTTTATGAATCAACTCATCTAGATACAGAGCCTTTATGAATCAACTCATCTAGATACAGAGCCTTTATGAATCAACTCATCTAGATACAGAGCCTTTATGAATCAACTCATCTAGATACAGAGCCTTTATGAATCAACTCATCTAGATACAGATCCTTTATGAATCAACTCTTCTAGATACAGAGCCTTTATGAATCAACTCATCTAGATACAGAGCCTTTATGAATCAACTCATCTAGATACAGAGCCTTTATGAATCAACTCATCTAGATACAGAGCCTTTATGAATCAACTCATCTAGATACAGAGCCTTTATGAATCAACTCATCTAGATACAGAGCCTTTATGAATCAACTCATCTAGATACAGAGCCTTTATGAATCAACTCATCTAGATAGAGAGCCTTAATGAATCAACTCATCTAGATACAGAGCCTTTATGAATCAACTCATCTAGATACAGAGCCTTTATGAATCAACTCATCTAGATACAGATCCTTTATGAATCAACTCTTCTAGATACAGAGCCTTTATGAATCAACTCATCTAGATACAGAGCCTTTATGAATCAACTCATCTAGATACAGAGCCTTTATGAATCAACTCATCTAGATACAGAGCCTTTATGAATCAACTCATCTAGATACAGACCCTTTATGAATCAACTCATCTAGATACAGATCCTTTATGAATCAACTCTTCTAGATACAGAGCCTTTATGAATCAACTCATCTAGATACAGAGCCTTTATGAATCAACTCATCTAGATACAGATCCTTTATGAATCAACTCATCTAGATACAGAGCCTTTATGAATCAACTCATCTAGATACAGAGCCTTTATGCATCAACTCATCTAGATACAGAGCCTTTATGAATCAACTCATCTAGATACAGAGCCTTTATGAATCAACTCATCTAGATACAGAGCCTTTATGAATCAACTCATCTAGATACAGAGCCTTTATGAATCAACTCATCTAGATACAGAGCCTTTATGAATCAACTCATCTAGATACAGAGCCTTTATGAATCAACTCATCTAGATACAGAGCCTTTATGAATCAACTCATCTAGATACAGATCCTTTATGAATCAACTCATCTAGATACAGAGCCTTTATGAATCAACTCATCTAGATACAGAGCCTTTATGAATCAACTCATCTAGATACAGAGCCTTTATGAATCAACTCATCTAGATACAGAGCCTTTGGAAACTATCCACACTTTGTTGTGTTACAAGGTGGGATAAAACATGTATTTTATTTGTCATTTTTGGTCAACGATCTACACGAAATACTCTGTAACGTGGAACTATAAAAATATATATACATTTTTTTTAATTAATTTAAAATTCAACACATATATATTTTCATTCGTATTCAGCACCCTCAGTCAATACATGTTAGAATCTCCTTTCGGCAGTGATTACAGCTGTGAGTCTTACTGGGTAAGGGTAAGGGTTAGGGTTAGGGTAAGGGTAAGGGTTAGGGTAAGGGTTAGGGTTAGGGTAAGGGTTAGGGTAAGGGTTAGGGTAAGGGTAAGGGTTAGGGTTAGGGTAAGGGTTAGGGTAAGGGTTAGGGTTAGGGTTAGGGTAAGGGTTAGGGTAAGGGTAAGGGTAAGTCTCTGAGAGCTTTTAACACTTGGATTGGGAAACATTTGTCTATTATTCTTTAAACACTGATTCAAGCTCTGTGAAGTTGGTGCCCTTCTTTAAAGGCATTGGGGAGAAAGTAAACCTCTCTGGTGTTTGTCATTGAATCTGTGTTTTGAAATTCACTGCTCGACTGACGGACTTTTTCTTAAAGCAGGTTTTTTTTCTGCTCCTAAAGTTATTTCATCTTGCCGAGGCAAAAGGGATTGAATACTTATTGACTCAAGACGTTGAGCCTTGAGCCATCGATTAATTATAAAAAATAAGAAACATTTCTAAAAACATAATTCCACTTTGGCATTTTGGGGTAATGTTGACGTAAAATATACATTTTAATCAAGGCTGAATTAAAATTCACAGCAAAATGTGGAATAAGTGAGAAGCTTGTGAATTCTTTCTGAAGACTGTTTACAGTGAACATAATGAAGTTAAATGTTCTTTGCATAATCAGATTTTCCAATTAATATAATAATATACATCTGAAGGCATGGTGGCACAGTATAAGCATTGCTAATTATAATGCCCTCAAACACACTGTCTGTCTGTCTGTCTGTGTCTGTGTGTCTGTGTGTCTGTCTAGGTTCATGGAGAGGATCGTCATGAACACACACACCAAGCGTGTCATGTGTGTTTGGGCAGTGCCCTGGCTGTACCAGCCTCTCCCTCCAATAAGCCCATGTTAACTGAAGACCTGGCAGTAGCATAGAACACAATTACCCTTAACTTGTCCCGAGACACACCGGTGCACACTTTTATTTAAGGAAAATGTGACTCTCCGTACCCCTTCCCACCCTCCCTCCCTCTCTCCTCCATACCTCGTTCCTCCCTTCCTTCCCAACCACCCACCCACCCTCCCTCTCTCCTCCATACCTCGTTCTTCCCTTCCTTCCCACCCACCCACCCTCCCTACATACCCCCTCCATCACTACATCTATCCTTCCCACCCACCCACCCACCATCCCTCCCTCTCTCCTCCATACCTCGTTCCTCCCTTCCTACATCTCTCCCTCCCTCTACACCTCCTTCCTCGCTCCCTACACACCCCCTCCCTTCCTACATTTCTCCTTCCCTCCCTCTCTACTTCCTTCCTCCATCCCTACATCTATCCCTCCCTCTCTACCTCCTTCCTCCCTCCCAACATACCCCTCCATCTATCCTTCCCTCTCTACCTCCTTCCTCCCTCCCAACATACCCCCTCCATCTATCCTTCCCTCTCTACCTCCTTCCTCCCTCCCAACATACCCCCTCCATCCCTAAATCTATCCTTCCCTCTCTACCTCCTTCCTCCCTCCCAACATACCCCCTCCATCTATCCTTCCCTTTCTACCTCCTTCCTTCCTCCCAACATACCCCCTCCATCTATCCTTCCCTCTCTACCTCCTTCCTCCCTCCCAACATACCCCCTCCATCCCTAAATCTATCCTTCCCTCTCTACCTCCTTCCTCCCTCCCTACATACCCCCTCCATCCCTACATCTATCCCTCCCTCTCTACCTCCTTCCTCCCTCCCAACATACCCCCTCCATCTATCCTTCCCTCTCTACCTCCTTCCTCCCTCCCAACATACCTCCTCCATCTATCCTTCCCTCTCTACCTCCTTCCTCCCTCCCAACATACCCCCTCCATCCCTACATCTATCCTTCCCTCTTTACCTCCTTCCTCCCTCCCAAAATACCCCCTCCCTCTCTACCTCCTTCCTCCCTCCCAACATACCCCCTCCATCCCTACATCTATCCCTCCCTCTCTACCTCCTTCCTCCCTCCCAACATACCCCTCCATCCCTACATCTATCCTTCCCTCTCTACCTCCTTCCTCCCTCCCAACATACCCCTCCATCCCTACATCTATCCTTCCCTCTCTACCTCCCAACGTACCCCTTCATCCCTACATCTATCCCCTCTCTACCTCTTTCCTCCCTCCCAACATACCCCTCCATCCCTACATCTATCCCTCCCTCTCTACCTCCTTCCTCCCTCCCTACATACCCCCTCCATCCCTACATCTATCTATCCTTCCCTCTCTACCTCCTTCCTCCCTCCCTACATACCCCCTCCATTCCTACATCTATCCCCCCCTCTCTACCTCCTTCCTCCCTCCCAACATACCCGCTCCATCTATCCTTCCCTCTCTACCTCCTTCCTCCCTCCCAACATACCCCTCCATCTATCCTTCCCTCTCTACCTCCTTCCTCCCTCCCTACATACCCCCTCCATCCCTACATCTATCCCTCCCTCTCTACCTCCTTCCTCCCTCCCAACATACCCGCTCCATCTATCCTTCCCTCTCTACCTCCTTCCTCCCTCCCAACATACCCCCTCCATCTATCCTTCCCTCTCTACCTCCTTCCTCCCTCCCAACATACCCCTCCATCCCTACATCTATCCCTCCCTCTCTACCTCCTTCCTCCCTCCCAACATACCCCCTACATCTATCCCTCCCTCTCTACCTCCTTCCTCCCTCCTAACATACCCCCTCCATCCCTACATCTATCCTTCCCTCTCTACTTCCTTCCTCCCTCCCAACATACCCCTCCATCCCTACATCTATCCTTCCCTCTCTACCTCCCAACATACCCCTCCATCCCTACATCTATCCCCTCTCTACCTCCTTCCTCCCTCCCAACATACCCCTCCATCCCTACATCTATCCCTCCCTCTCTACCTCCTTCCTCCCTCCCAACATACCCCCTCCATCCCTACATCTATCCTTCCCTCCATACCTCCTTCCTCCCTCCCAACATGCCCCCTCCATCCCTACATCTATCCTTCCCTCCATACCTCCTTCCTCCCTCCCAACATACCCCTCCATCCCTACATCTATCCCTCCCTCTCTACCTCCTTCCTCCCTCCCAACATACCCCTCCATCCCTACATCTATCCCTCCCTCTCTACCTCCTTCCTCCCTCCCAACATACCCGCTCCGTCCCTACATCTATCCCTCCCTCTCTACCTCCATTACTTCCTTCTTCTCTTCATTCCTAAACATACTAAAGACCAGACCACTTTGTTGTTAGGGGCTGGAATTTGTCATTTTGGGTGTGACCTCTGACCTACACCTTCTGCAGATAATTAAATTAACGACTTTCTCTGTGTGACCTAAATGATTAGTGTTCCTTTCTCTCCTTTATACTTTCCACATTCGCACTTCCCTTCTGTCTCTCTCTCTCTCTCTCTCTCTCTGTCTCTCTCTCTCTCTCTCTCTCTGTCTCTCTCTCTCTCTCTCTCTCTCGGTTCTCTCTCTCTTACTCTCTCTCTCTGTTCTCTCTCTCTCTGTTCTCTCTCTCTCTCGGCTCTCGTCTCTCTCTCTCGGCTCTCTCTCTCTCTCTCTCTCGGCTCTCTCTCTGCTCTCTCTCTGCCCTCTCTCGGCTCTCTCTCTCTCGTCTCTCTCTCTCTCTCTCTCTCTCTCTCTCTCTCTCTCTCTGTCTTCTTTCAATTCAATTTCAATTTAAGGGGCCGTATTTACATTGCCAAAGCAAGTGAAGTAGATAATAAATAAAAGTTAATTAAACAATACAAAATTAGCTGTAAACATTAAAGACATTTCAAATGTCATATGTCTATATACAGTGTACAGTATATAATGATATGCTTCTAGGTTGTATTTACAATGGTGTTTGTTCTTCACTGGTTGCTGTGATGGCACACTGTGGTGTTTATCAAAATTGGATTTGTTTTCAAATTTTGTTTTCGGATTGCTAGAAGGCCAGCATCCCGGAGTCGCCTCTTCACTGTTGGCATTGAGACCGGTGTTTTTTGACAGCACTATTTTATGAAGCTGCCAGTTGAGGACTTGTGATACCCCAATGTCAGTCTCTCGATGTGCAAAACTGATAGAGACATACCCCAAGCGACTTACAGCTGTAATCGCAGCAAAAGGTGGCGCTACAAAGTATTAACTTAAGGGGGCTGAATAATTTTGCACGCCCAATTTTTCAGTTTTTTGATTTGTTAAAAAAGTTTGAAATATCCAATAAATGTCGTTCCACTTCATGATTGTGTCCCACTTGTTGTTGATTCTTCACAAAAAAAATACAGTTTTATATCTTTATGTTTGAAGCCTGAAATGTGGCAAAAGGTCGCAAAAGTTCAAGGGGGCAGAATACTTTCGCAAGGCACTGTACTTGTCCTCTTGCTCAGTTGGGGCCTCCCACTTCTCTTTCTATTCTGGTTAGAGCCAGATTGCGCTGTTCTGTAATGGGACTAGTACACAGCGTTCTACGAGATCTGCAGTACGAGAGCTTCAGTTTCGTGGCAGTTTCTCGCATGGAATAGCCTTCATTTCTCAGAACAATAATAGACTGACGAGTTTCAGAAGAAAGTGTTTGTTTCTGGCCATTCTGAGCCTGTAATCAAACCCACAAATGCTGACGCTCCAGATACTCAACTAGTCTAAAGAAGGCTCAGTTTTATTGTTTCTTTAATCAGGACAACAGTTTCCAGCTGTGGGTTTTCTAATGATCAATTAGCCTTTTAAAATGATAAACTTGGATTAGCTAACACAACGTGCCATTGGAACACAGATGGTTGCTGATAATGGGCCTCTGTAGATATTCCCCCTGAAAACATCTGCCGTTTCCAGCTGCAATAGTCATTCACAACACTAACAATGTCCACACTTTATTTCCGATGATTTTGATGTTATTTTAATGGACAAAAATCTGATTTTCTTTAAAAAACAAGGACATTTCTAAGTGACCCCAAACTTTTTAACGGTTTTGTGTATATATATATATATGTATATAGGCAGCAGCCTCCAGATGCTACTGATGGCTGGGTTAACAATGTAAGCACAGTTTACCAAGAGCTAGAAGCAGCCCTCTTTGTTGGCACTATTATCATCAGTTCAATCAACACGCAGCTCAGATGGGGCGGCAGGTAGCCAAGTGGTTAGAGTAGGTAGCTTAGTGGTTAGAGGCAGGTGGCCAAGTGGTTAGAGGCAGGTAGCCTAGTGGTTAGAGCAGGTAGCCTAATGGTTAGAGCAGGTAGCCTAGTGGTTAGAGCAGGTAGCCTAGTGGTTAGAGGCAGGTAGCCTAGTGGTTGGAGTAGGTAGCCTAGTGGTTAGAGCAGGTAGCCTAGTGGTTAGAGCAGGCAGCCTAGTGGTTAGAGCAGGTAGCCTAGTGGTTAGAGCAGGTAGCCTAGTGGTTAGAGCAGGTAGCCTAGTGGTTAGAGCAGGTAGCCTGGTGGCTGGAGCAGGTAGCCTAGTGGTTAGAGCAGGTAGCTTAGTGGTTAGAGCAGGTTGCCTGGTGGTTAGAGCAGGTAGCCTAGTGGTTAGAGCAGGTAGCCTAGTGGTTAGAGCAGGTAGCCTAGTGGTTAGAGCAGGTAGCCTAGTGGTTAGAGCAGGTAGCCTAGTGGTTAGAGCAGGTAGCCTAGTGGTTAGAGCAGGTAGCCTAGTGGTTAGAGCAGGTAGCCTGGTGGTTGGAGCAGGTAGCCTAGTGGTTAGAGCAGGTAGCCTAGTGGTTAGAGCAGGTAGCCTAGTGGTTAGAGCAGGTAGCCTAGTGGTTAGAGCAGGTAGCCTGGTGGTTGGAGCAGGTAGCCTAGTGGTTAGAGCAGGTAGCCTAGTGGTTAGAGCAGGTAGCCTAGTGGTTAGAGCGTTGGACTAGTAACCTGAAAGGTTGCTAGATCGGATCTCCCGAGCTGACAAGGTAAAAATCTGTCGTTCTGCCCCTGAACAAGGCAGTTAAACCTACTGTTACTTGGCCGTCATTGTAAATGAGAATTTGTTCTTAACTGACTTGCCTAGTAAAATGAAGGTTAAATATAAACAAGATGGAGGTGTTAAAACCTGCTGGTCTGCTCTGCACCACATCAAGGTGTGTGTGTGTGTGTGTGTGTGTGTGTGTGTGTGTGTGTCTGCGTGTGTGTGTGTGTGTGTGTGCGCGCACCTCAAAATGCATTCTCTTATAAACTACATCTGTTGAGAGCAATGACTGATCTTGCCAACCTTCAAAACATGAGGTGTATACACACACACACACACACACACACACACACACACACACATACACTTTCTTTCACCTTCACAATAGAGGTTATAAAAATATATATATATATATATATCGTAATATTTAAAAGTAAATAAATACATTTCTGAAAACAATGCCCAGATTAGTGAGGTGTTTTGAATGGTTTAGAGATAATTATTAGAATGTAATGAAATTTGCCCCCCACATGCTGACTTTAGGTCAGTTTGTATTTAAACCTCAATTAGTTAAGGTTATGACTGAAGTCCTGTACTGATCCTAGATCTGGCTCTGAGGCTAACTTATACCTGGAGTGATAATCGTCTATCCCTGGTTTCTTACTGAGGGGTTTGTCTGGTCCTTTATGATGGGAGAGTAATTGTGTGTGTGTGTGTGTGTGTGTGTGTGTGTGTCTGGTCTGTGATAACAACCATAACAACAATAAACAGGTCTAGTAAACCCCATTGTTTACATAATGTAAAACTATAAACGCATTTTACACCTAATTATCTGTGTGAAAACAAACAAGGTGGAATGTTGAATTACGGAATGGAAAATGCTATATAATTTAACGAGAGGTGCACTAACGAGATGCTAGATAGGTTTAGTCACCCCCATGTTTTATTTTCTCCATGTTGTTTTGGAAGGTATGGAAGGTCTGGGGGTTAGGACAGTCTAGGTCTGTTAGGTATGGAAGGTCTGGGGGTTAGACAGTCTAGGTCTGTTAGGTATGGAAGGTCTGGGGGTTAGACAGTCTAGGTCTGTTAGCTATGGAAGGTCTGGGGGTTAGACAGTCTAGGTCTGTTAGGTATGGAAGGTCTGGGGGTTAGACAGTCTAGGTCTGTTAGGTATGGAAGGCCTGGGGGTTAGACAGTCTAGGTCTGTTAGGTATGGAAGGTGGGGGGGTTAGGACAGTCTAGGTCTGTTAGCTATGGAAGGCCTGGGGGTTAGACAGTCTAGGTCTGTTAGGTATGGAAGGTGGGGGGGTTAGGACAGTCTAGGTCTGTTAGCTATGGAAGGCCTGGGGGTTAGACAGTCTAGGTCTGTTAGGTATGGAAGGTGGGGATTAGACAGTCTAGATCTGTTAGGTATGGAAGGTGGGGATTAGACAGTCTAGGTCTGTTAGGTATGGAAGGTGGGGATTAGACAGTCTAGGTCTGTTAGGTATGGAAGGTGGGGGGGTAAGACAGTCTAGGTCTGTTAGGTATGGAAGAGAATACCCCCCTGAAATGGACAAAAATGAATGGGAACATATTGATACTATACAAAACATATACACGATGTCCAATGCCACTCAAATGGACGGCATTTAATTAAAAGTTTATGGCAAATGTCATATGGCAAATGCCAAGTGTCACACAGCAAAAATCCAATATATGGCGAGCGCGCTTGCACATCAAGTCAAGACGCAAGGGTCAAATTTTGAAAATGTGAATTTATTTTCAAAAGACTTATCACCCCCTTAAAAAATGCTTTTTGGACTGTTTTTCGAAATTATTTTGATGTTTGTGTCAATTATACTGTATGAACATACTTTTGTCATATTTTATTTGTCATATTTTTTAAAACTTTCCATAAGGCATATGTTTTGTCCATTTGCAATATGATGTCATAAAAAGTAAAAAGTCGAAGTCAAAGTCAGTGAACCATTGCCAAATGCCATATGAAATGTCCAAATGCAACATGAAAGTATTGAAAGTGCCAAATCAGGATGTTATATCCATTTGTCCATTTGCCATGTACAATCATAGGAAGTCGGTTTCCAAACCCAAAAGTCAGTGAACCATGTCCAAATGGCATTTATACTGCCCAAATTATATATAGCACTATGTTAAGCCATGAATCAACCTAGTTGGTCTATTTGTCATGTATGATGAGGGAGAAGAGGGACTGGGGTTAGACAGTCTAGGTCTGTTAGCTATGGAAGGTGGGGGGGGGGGGGTAGACAGTCTAGGTCTGTTAGATTGGGACGCTACGGGGGGGGAGGGGGGTAAGACATGGGGGGATTATCAAGCATGGGAGGGTCAGAGAATGAATACATATCAAAGTAAGCAAGACGGAGCGTTGAGCCCTTACTGGATGCGTACTCCGTCTGTACCTAGTAGAAGCCTCGATGCACAGGAATATAACGTAACCATAGAAAACAAGAATCTACCCATTAGTTACCTCCCTCTCTCTCTCTCTCTCTCTCTCTCTCTCTCTCTCTCTCTCTCTCTCTCTCTCTCTCTCTCTCTCTCTCTCTCTCTCTCTCTCTCTCTCTCTCTTTCTCTTTCTCTTTCTCTCTCTCTCTCTCTTTCTCCATCGTTCTCTATCTCTCTCTCTCTCTCTCTCCCTCCTTCCCTCTCCCTCTCGCTCTTTCTCTCCCCTCCCTCCCTCCTGCTCTTTCTCTCTCTCTCTCTCTCTCTCTCTCTCTCCCTCTCTCGTTCCTTACCTCCCTCTCACCCCTTTGTACCACCAGTTTAACGGGGCCCTCCCAGTATGAAGCAGTTAGGTTTGTGATCCACCGCAAACGAGCAGACGCTGTTACATTAGCTACATACCTACCGCAGAGTCTGAGAGAGAGAGAGAGAGACAGAGAGAGAGAGACAGAGGGAACAGTTTATATAGCTGTCTAAGCCATGCTGTCAGGTCAATAGGTCTACCTACTAGAACAGAACAGGAAACCAACGCCCTTGAAACTTTCAAAAGACTACTCACTCACACACACACACACTGTCCCTCCGTCAGTCCGTCTACCATGAGCGTATCCTGTGTTTCTCACATTGACAGGATGTCCGGGAGGTCAGGGTTAAAGGTCAGGGTTAAATGGTTTTAAGGTTTCAGAAACCCCCAGAAACGTCCCTGAAACCTCTTTTGATGTGGGACTGTGGGACTCATAACTTGACCCTCTCTCATACTGTAGGCCTGTGTTCTAGAACACACAGCAGAAATATGGGGCGTGTTCTAGAACACACAGCAGAAATATGGGGCGTGTTCTAGAACACACTGAAACAATGAGAGTCTTTGTTGTGGGTGGCCATTTCTCTTGCTGTCTATCCCAAGTGGACTTCACCTTGGGTTTTAGAGAGAGAGAGAAGAAATATGGTTTACGTTGTTGTCTTTATAGCAGCCTTCATAATTCAGATTTTTAGCTCTTCATTCTAATCTCTGACGTAGTTTCAGCGCTAACAGCAGTCAACTATTAACAGCTATTAATAACAGCAAGACAAACCAAATCAAAAGTTTATTGGTCTTGTCCGCAGATATTGCAGATATCGCAGGTGCAGCGTTAAGTTTCCAGCTTCAACAGCAGTAATATCTACCAGTACAATATCAGTATGTACCTTTTATTTACATCAGAACAAGCAATGAAAATGTAAACGCAACACGTAATGTGTTAGTCCCATGTTTCTTGAGCTGAAATTAAAGATACCAGAAATGTTCCATAAAAAAAGCTTATTTGTCTCAAATTTGGTGCACCAGTTTGTTTATATGCTAGTTAGTGAGCATTTCTCCTTTGCCAAGAAAAATAGTAACTGTAGTTACAGTGGGGAGAACAAGTATTTGATACACTGACGATTTTGCAGGTTTTCCTACTTACAAAGCATGTAGAGGTCTGTCATTTTTTATCATAGTTACACTTCAACTGTGAGAGACGGAATCTAAAACAAAAATCCAGAAAATCACATCGTATGATTTTTAAGTAATTAATTTGCATTTTATTGCATGACATAAGTATTTGATCACCTACCAACCAGTAAGAATTCCGGCTCTCACAGACCTGTTAGTTTTTCTTTAAGAAGCCCTCCTGTTCTCCACTCACTACCTGTATTAACTGCACCTGTTTGAACTCGTTACCTGTATCAAATACACCTGTCCACACACTCAATACTGTATTGACAGTATAGACAGTATATTAATATAATAGTAGCAGTAGTTATATAGGATTGTGTGTATAGACAGTATATTAATATAATAGTAACAGTAGTTATATAGGATGGTGTGTATAGACAGTATAGACAGTATATTAATATAATAGTATCAGTAGTTATATAGGATAGTGTGTATAGACAGTATAGACAGTATATTAATATAATAGTAACAGTAGTTATATAGGATAGTGTGTATTGACAGTATAGACAGTATATTAATATAATAGTATCAGTAGTTATATAGGATAGTGTGTATAGACAGTATAGACAGTATATTAATATAATAGTAGCAGTAGTTATATAGGATAGTGTGTATAGACAGTATATTAATATAATAGTATCAGTAGTTATATAGGATAGTGTGTATAGACAGTATAGACAGTATATTAATATAATAGTATCAGTAGTTATATAGGATAGTGTGTATAGACAGTATATTAATATAATAGTATCAGTAGTTATATAGGATAGTGTGTATTGACAGTATATTAATATAATAGTAGCAGTAGTTATATAGGATAGTGTGTATTGACAGTATATTAATATAATAGTAGCAGTAGTTATATAGGATAGTGTGTATAGACAGTATATTAATATAATAGTAGCAGTAGTTATATAGGATAGTGTGTATAGACAGTATATTAATATAATAGTAACAGTAGTTATATAGGATAGTGTGTATAGACAGTATATTAATATAATAGTATCAGTAGTTATATAGGATAGTGTGTATAGACAGTATAGACAGTATATTAATATAATAGTAACAGTAGTTATATAGGATAGTGTGTATAGACAGTATATTAATATAATAGTAGCAGTAGTTATATAGGATAGTGTGTATAGACAGTATAGACAGTATATTAATATAATAGTAACAGTAGTTATATAGGATAGTGTGTATAGACAGTATAGACAGTATTTTAATATAATAGTATCAGTAGTTATATAGGATAGTGTGTATAGACAGTATATTAATATAATAGTATCAGTAGTTATATAGGATGGTGTGTATAGACAGTATAGACAGTATATTAATATAATAGTATCAGTAGTTATATAGGATAGTGTGTATAGACAGTATATTAATATAATAGTATCAGTAGTTATATAGGATAGTGTGTATAGACAGTATAGACAGTATATTAATATAATAGTATCAGTAGTTATATAGGATAGTGTGTATAGACAGCATATTAATATAATAGTAGCAGTAGTTATATAGGATAGTGTGTATTGACAGTATAGACAGTATATTAATATAATAGTAACAGTAGTTATATAGGATAGTGTGTATTGACAGTATATTAATATAATAGTAGCAGTAGTTATATAAGATAGTGTGTATTGACAGTATAGACAGTATATTAATATAATAGTAACAGTAGTTATATAGGATAGTGTGTATAGACAGTATATTAATATAATAGTAGCAGTAATTATATAGGATAGTGTGTATTGACAGTATATTAATATAATAGTAGCAGTAGTTATATAAGATAGTGTGTATTGACAGTATAGACAGTATATTAATATAATAGTATCAGTAGTTATATAGGATAGTGTGTATTGACAGTATATTAATATAATAGTAACAGTAGTTATATAGGATAGTGTGTATAGACAGTATAGACAGTATATTAATATAATAGTATCAGTAGTTATATAGGATAGTGTGTATAGACAGTATAGACAGTATATTAATATAATAGTATCAGTAGTTATATAGGATAGTGTGTATAGACAGTATATTAATATAATAGTATCAGTAGTTATATAGGATGGTGTGTATTGACAGTATAGACAGCATATTAATATAATAGTATAAGTAGTTATATAGGATAGTGTGTATTGACAGTATAGACAGCATATTAATATAATAGTATCAGTAGTTATATAGGAAAGTGTATATAGACAGTATATTAATATAATAGTAACAGTAGTTATATAGGATAGTGTGTATAGACAGTATATTAATATAATAGTATCAGTAGTTATATAGGATAGTGTGTATAAACAGTATAGACAGTATATTAATATAATAGTAACAGTAGTTATATAGGATAGTGTGTATTGACAGTATAGACAGTATATTAATATAATAGTATCAGTAGTTATATAGGATAGTGTGTATTGACAGTATAGATAGTATATTAATATAATAGTATCAGTAGTTATATAGGATAGTGTGTATAAACAGTATAGACAGTATATTAATATAATAGTATCAGTAGTTATATAGGATAGTGTGTATAGACAGTATATTAATATAATAGTATCAGTAGTTATATAGGATAGTGTGTATAGACAGTATATTAATATAATAGTATCAGTAGTTATATAGGATAGTGTGTATTGACAGTATAGACAGTATATTAATATAATAGTATCAGTAGTTATATAGGATAGTGTGTATAGACATTATAGACAGTATATTAATATAATAGTAACAGTAGTTATATAGGATAGTGTGTATAGACAGTATATTAATATAATAGTATCAGTAGTTATATAGGATAGTGTGTATAAACAGTATAGACAGTATATTAATATAATAGTATCAGTAGTTATATAGGATAGTGTGTATTGACAGTATAGACAGTATATTAATATAATAGTAACAGTAGTTATATAGGATAGTGTGTATAGACAGTATATTAATATAATAGTATCAGTAGTTATATAGGATAGTGTGTATTGACAGTATAGACAGTATATTAATATAATAGTAACAGTAGTTATATAGGATAGTGTGTATAGACAGTATAGACAGTATATTTATATAATAGTAACAGTAGTTATATAGGATAGTGTGTATTGACAGTATATTAATATAATAGTATCAGTAGTTATATAGGATAGTGTGTATAGACAGTATAGACAGTATATTTATATAATAGTAACAGTAGTTATATAGGATAGTGTGTATTGACAGTATATTAATATAATAGTATCAGTAGTTATATAGGATAGTGTGTATAGACAGTATATTAATATAATAGTATCAGTAGTTATATAGGATAGTGTGTATTGACAGTATAGACAGTATATTAATATAATAGTATCAGTAGTTATATAGGATAGTGTGTATAGACAGTATATTAATATAATAGTAACAGTAGTTATATAGGATAGTGTGTATAGACAGTATAGACAGCATATTAATATAATAGTATCAGTAGTTATATAGGATAGTGTGTATAGACAGTATATTAATATAATAGTATCAGTAGTTATATAGGATAGTGTGTATAGACAGTATATTAATATAATAGTATCAGTAGTTATATAGGATAGTGTGTATAGACAGTATATTAATATAATAGTATCAGTAGTTATATAGGATAGTGTGTATAGACAGTATAGACAGTATATTAATATAATAGTATCAGTAGTTATATAGGATAGTGTGTATAAACAGTATAGACAGTATATTAATATAACAGTAACAGTAGTTATATAGGATAGTGTGTATAGACAGTATAGACAGTATATTAATATAATAGTATCAGTAGTTATATAGGATAGTGTGTATTGACAGTATAGACAGTATATTAATATAATAGTATCAGTAGTTATATAGGATAGTGTGTATAGACAGTATAGACAGTATATTAATATAATAGTATCAGTAGTTATATAGGATAGTGTGTATAGACAGTATAGACAGTATATTAATATAATAGTATCAGTAGTTATATAGGATATTGTGTATAAACAGTATAGACAGTATATTAATATAATAGTAACAGTAGTTATATAGGATAGTGTGTATAGACAGTATATTAATATAATAGTAGCAGTAGTTATATAGGATAGTGTGTATAGACAGTATATTAATATAATAGTATCAGTAGTTATATAGGATAGTGTGTATAGACAGTATATTAATATAATAGTATCAGTAGTTATATAGGATAGTGTGTATAGACAGTATATTAATATAATAGTATCAGTAGTTATATAGGATAGTGTGTATAGACAGTATAGACAGTATATTAATATAATAGTATCAGTAGTTATATAGGATAGTGTGTATTGACAGTATAGACAGTATATTAATATAATAGTATAAGTAGTTATATAGGATAGTGTGTATAGACAGTATATTAATATAATAGTAGCAGTAGTTATATAGGATAGTGTGTATAGACAGTATAGACAGTATATTAATATAATAGTAACAGTAGTTATATAGGATAGTGTGTATAGACAGTATATTAATATAATAGTATCAGTAGTTATATAGGATAGTGTGTATTGACAGTATATTAATATAATAGTATCAGTAGTTATATAGGATAGTGTGTATTGACAGTATAGACAGTATATTAATATAATAGTATCAGTAGTTATATAGGATAGTGTGTATAGACAGTATATTAATATAATAGTATCAGTAGTTATATAGGATAGTGTGTATAGACAGTATAGACAGTATATTAATATAATAGTATCAGTAGTTATATAGGATAGTGTGTATTGACAGTATAGACAGTATATTAATATAATAGTATAAGTAGTTATATAGGATAGTGTGTATAGACATTATAGACAGTATATTAATATAATAGTAACAGTAGTTATATAGGATAGTGTGTATAGACAGTATATTAATATAATAGTAACAGTAGTTATATAGGATAGTGTGTATAGACAGTATATTAATATAATAGTATCAGTAGTTATATAGGATAGTGTGTATAGACATTATAGACAGTATATTAATATAATAGTATCAGTAGTTATATAGGATAGTGTGTATAGACAGTATATTAATATAATAGTAACAGTAGTTATATAGGATAGTGTGTATAGACAGTATATTAATATAATAGTATCAGTAGTTATATAGGATAGTGTGTATAGACATTATAGACAGTATATTAATATAATAGTATCAGTAGTTATATAGGATAGTGTGTATTGACAGTATATTAATATAATAGTAGCAGTAGTTATATAGGATAGTGTGTATAGACAGTATAGACAGTATATTAATATAATAGTATCAGTAGTTATATAGGATAGTGTGTATTGACAGTATAGACAGTATATTAATATAATAGTATCAGTAGTTATATAGGATAGTGTGTATAGACAGTTTAGACAGTATATTAATATAATAGTATCAGTAGTTATATAGGATAGTGTGTATAGACAGTATATTAATATAATAGTAACAGTAGTTATATAGGATAGTGTGTATAGACAGTATAGACAGTATATTAATATAATAGTAGCAGTAGTTATATAGGATAGTGTGTATAAACAGTATAGACAGTATATTAATATAATAGTAACAGTAGTTATATAGGATAGTGTGTATAGACAGTATATTAATATAACAGTAACAGTAGTTATATAGGATAGTGTGTATAGACAGTATAGACAGTATATTAATATAATAGTATCAGTAGTTATATAGGATAGTGTATATAGACAGTATATTAATATAATAGTAGCAGTAGTTATATAGGATAGTGTGTATAGACAGTATATTAATATAATAGTAACAGTAGTTATATAGGATAGTGTGTATAGACAGTATATTAATATAATAGTATCAGTAGTTATATAGGATAGTGTGTATTGACAGTATAGACAGTATATTAATATAATAGTATAAGTAG
>NC_143030.1:8359592-8372092 GCF_057628025.1 Oncorhynchus mykiss
TCAAATGTCTACTGTTTGCTGATGATCTGGTGGTTCTGTCACCAACCAAGGAGGGCCTACAGCAGCACCTAGATCTTCTGCACAGATTCTGTCAGACCTTGTCCCTGCCAGAACTGGGCCCTGACAGACCTGGGCCCTACCAGACCTGGGCCCTGACAGACCTGGGCCCTGAAAGACCTGAGCCCTGACAGACCTGGGCCCTGACAGTAAATCTCAGCAAGACAAAAATAATGGTGTTCCAAAAAATATTGTCTGTGTACAACGTAAAACACCAAATAATGCATGCAGAACAGTATTTGGGGGATATCCGCTAATTATCAAAATCCAGAAAAGAGCAATTAACCTCTCTTGGGTAGGGGGCAGTTTTTTGACTTCCAGATGAAAAGCGTGCCCAAGTTAAACTGCCTGTTACTCAGGCCCAGTAGTAGGATATGCATATAATTGGTAGATGTGGATAGAAAACACTCTAAAGTTTCTAAAACTGTTAAAATGTTGTATGTGAGTATAACAGAACTGATATGGCAGGCGAAACCCCAAGGTAAAACCATCCCCCCCCAAAAAACGTTCAGCCTACCACTATTTTCAATGGCTATCACTTTAATTATAAGGCCAAGTCCTCCCAGATTGCAGTTCCTAGGGCTTCCACTAGATGTCAACAGACTTTAGAAAGAGTTTCAGGCGGGTTTTTCGAAAAATTAGCCAGGAATGGTAGTTTTCTAGGTGGCTCCCATTTTGGCTGTAGTGTTTCCAAGCGCGTGGAAGAGAGCGCATTCTTTGGTATTTTTCTCCTGTAAAGACAATCTCCGCCTTAAATTTTACGTTTTAGGGTACCTATGGTTTGATTATAAATGTTTTTGATTTGTTTGGAAAAGTTTATTAGTAACGTTTGGGAATCATTTTGTATGCATTTTGATGGAGGGAAACTGGGTGGATTATTGACTGAAGCGCGCCAGCTAAACTGAGTTTTTATGGATATAAAGAGGGACATTATCGAACAAAAGGACCATTTGTGATGTAACTGGGACCTTTTGGAGTGCCAACAGAAGAAGATCATCGAAGGTAAAGCTTTTTTATATCGCTATTTCTGACTTTCGTGTCGCGCCTGGTTGAAATATGTTTTTCATGTGTTTGTATGCGAGGCGCCGTTCTCAGATAATCGCATGGTTTGCTTTCGCCATAAAGCCTTTTTGAAATCTGACGCATTAAGCTTTATTTTGATGTGATTTTATGAAAGTAAAAAAAATATTTAAAAAGTTTGTGCTCTGCAATTTCACAGGATGTTGGCCAGGTGGGACGTTACCCATAAGAAGTTACATTTTGTATCCACCTAAAAGGAAGCGATTCCCAAACCTTCCATAACAAAGCCATCACCTACAGAGAAATGACCCTGGAGAAGAGTCCCCTAAGCAAGCTGGTCCTGGGGATCTGTTCACAAACACAAACACACCCCACAGAGCCACAGGACAGCAACACAATTAGACCCAACCAAATCATGAGAAAACAAAAAGATAAGTCCTTGACACATTAGAAAAAATAAAAACAAAACGGAACAAACTGGAATGCTATTTGGCCATAAACAGAGAGCAAACAGTGGCAGAATACCTGACACCTTTGACTGACCCCAACTTAAGGAAAGCTTTGAGTGTGTATATCCTCTGTGAGCATAGCCAACCTCCCATAATTTCTTCCCAGGTCCAAAACTCCTTTACCTCCATCACACGCTGCTTGGTCTTTGCTTTGTGGGATATCCTGTCATGATCATCGTAATGAGGGGACCAAGGCTCAGCGTGATTGAAGTTCCACATCTTTATTATGGTGAAACTTTAAACAAAAAAACAATAAACCAATAACACAACGTGAAAATAGTGGTGCACAAACACAAAACAATATCCCACAAACACAGGTGGGAAAAATGGCTACCTAAATATGATCCCCAATTAGAGGCAACGATTACCAGCAGCCTCTAATTGGGAACCATACAAAACAGCAACATAGAAATGTTGAGCTAGAACACCCCCCTAGTCACACCCTGACCTACTACACCATAGAGAACCAAGGGCTCTCTATGGTCAGGGCGTGACAATGATGCTGCCACCCCCGTGCTTCATGGTTGGGATGGTGTTCTTCAGCATAAAAGCCTCCCCCTTTTTCCTCCAAACATAACAATGGTCATTATGGCCAAACAGTTCTATTTGTCTTTCATCAGACTGGAGGACATTTCTCCAAAAAGTACGCTCTTTGTCCCCATGTCCAGTTGCAAACTGTAGTCTGGCTTTTTTATGGCGGTTTTGGAGCAGTGGCTTCTTCCTTGCTGAGCGGCCTTTCAGGGTATGTCGATATACATTGCCTTGCGAAAGTATTCGGCCCACTTGATTTGTTAAAAAAGTTTGAAATATCCAATAAATGTCGTTCCACTTCATGATTCTGTCCCACTTGTTGTTGATTCTTCACAAAAAAATACAGTTTTATATCTTTATGTTTGAAGCCTGAAATGTGGCAAAAGGTTGCAAAGTTCAAGGGGCCGAATACTTTCGCAAGGCACTGTATGTCTTGTTTTACTGTGGATATAGATACTTTTGTACTTTCCTCCAGCATCTTCACAAGGTCCTTTGCTGTTGTTCTGGGATTTATTTGCACTTTTCGCACCAAGGCACATTAATCTCTTGGAGACAGAACGCATCTTCTTCCTGAGTGGTATGACGGCTGCTTGGTCCCATGGTGTTTATACTTGCGTACTATTATTTGTACAGATGAACGTGGTACCTTCTGTTTAAAGGTACAGTCAACTTAGTGTATGTGAACTTCTGACCCACTGGAATTGTGATACAGTGAATTATAAATTAAATATTCTGTCTGTAAACAATTTTGGGAAAAATGACTTGTGTCATGTACAAAGTAATGTCCTAACCGACTTGCCAAAACTATAGTTGGTTAAAACAATACATTTGTGGAGTGGTTGAAAAACAAGTTATAATGACTCCAACCTAAGTTTATGTAAACTTCCGACTTCAATTGTAAGTATGCGTAGACCATGTATCTGATGCTGTCTGGACCAAAACGACCACGGCATGTCATTCTATTTCTGTCCACACAGCATCAGATACATGGGCTACACATAGTAAGACAGAGGGGCGCTGTTTCTCTAGCTTGAATTCTTTCTCATGTGACATAGTTCTTGCAGAGACGAAGAAGTGAAGAGAGAAGGTTTACTCTTGCCAAAATCAGTCCAGATTAAGCCCAATGTGTTTCTATGGGAATAATATACAGACTTAAGGTTGTTGCCTCCATTCCCGCCTTTTGGGACAAGGACTCCCATTGTTGGAGGCAGAGACCATCAATCAATCAAATGTATTTATAAATCCCTTCTTTACATCAGCAGATGTCACAAAGTACAGAAACCCAGCCTAAAACCCCCCAAACAGCAAGCAATGCAGATGTGGAAGCACGGTAGCTAGGAAAAAACTCCCTAGAAAGGCAGGAACCTAGGAAGAAACCTAGAGAGGAATGAGCATGTCATATGCAAATTTCTGGTTTTCAGCTACTTTCTAATTGGTTATTGAACCTTTATTGAACCTTTATTTAACCAGGCCATTCAGTTAAAGAACAAATCAGGTTTTTTTTTACAATGAAGGCCTACCCCCGGGAAAACCCTAACCCAGACGATGCTGGGCCAGTTGTGCGCCGCCCTATCGGACTTCAAAATCACGGCCGGTTGTGTAACAGCCTGGATTTGAACCAGGGTGTCTGTAGTGACGCCTCTAGCACTGAGATGCGGTGCCTTAGACCGCTGTGATACAGCCTGGATTTGAACCAGGGTGTCTGTAGTGACGCCTCTAGCACTAAGATGCGGTACCTTAGACCGCTGTGATACAGCCTGGATTTGAACCAGGGTGTCTGGAGTGACGCCTCTAGCACTGATTTGCGGTACCTTAGACCGCTGCACCACTCAGGAGTCAGTATCAATGTGTCCACATAGCAGAGGCTATATACATTTTTTAGCTTTTCATTTTGATATTTTAACATTTTTACTTAAACTCACTATAACACCCTCTTTACTACCCCTGAATGCTGATTGGCTGACAGACGTGGTATATAAGACCGTATATCATGGGTATATGATCTCTACTATAACAACCCCCCCAGAACAGAACAGGAGGTCCAGTGTTGTCCGCCTGAGGAAATCAAATGCCCATCCAACTGATTCCTTCTGGCGCCTGCACTTATGTACACTTATATACACCCCCCAGCCATTTACCCATTAGGTGAACTATGTACTGAGCCATAAATGCCTGTTATAGGAGCCACCAGACTTTATAGGGCTGTGTGTTACAGTGTGTGTGTGTGTTTTAGTGTTCGTCAGTCTCTGCTAATGTTCCCTGTTCAGCTTGGAAACTGTATAGGTTTAATTTGTTGTAAATGTTGTTGTTACTATAAATACTATCTGTTGTAAATACTATATGTTGTAAATGTTGTTGTTACTGTGTTACTATAAATACTATCGGTTGTAAATACTATATGTTGTAAATGTTGTTGTTACTATAAATACTGTTGTTGTTACTATGTTACTATAAATACTATCTGTTGTAAATACTATATGTTGTAAATGTTGTTGTTACTATAAATACTATCTGTTGTAAATACTATGTTGTAAATGTTGTTGTTACTATAAATACTATGTGTTGTAAATGTTGTTACTATAAATACTATGTGTTGTAAATGTTGTTGTTACTATACATACTATATGTTGTAAATACTATGTTGTAAATGTTGTTGTTACTATAAATACTATCTGTTGTAAATACTATGTTGTAAATGTTGTTGTTACTATAAATACTATCTGTTGTAAATACTATCTGTTGTAAATGTTGTTGTTACTATAAATACTATCTGTTGTAAATACTATGTTGTAAATGTTGTTGTTACTATAAATACTATGTGTTGTAAATGTTGTTATTATAAATACTATGTGTTGTAAATGTTGTTGTTACTATACATACTATATGTTGTAAATACTATCTGTTGTAAATGTTGTTGTTACTATAAATACTATGTGTTGTAAATGTTGTTGTTACTATAAATACTATATGTTGTAAATGTTGTTGTTACTATAAATACTATATGTTGTAAATACTATCTGTTGTAAATGTTGTTGTTACTATAAATACTATGTGTTGTAAATGTTGTTGTTACTATAAATACTATATGTTGTAAATGTTGTTGTTACTATAAATACTATACGTTGTAAATACTACATTATGTCAATATTGTTGTTACTATAAATACTACATGTTGTAAAAACTATATGTTGTAAATGTTGTTGTTACTGTGTTACTATAAATACTATATGTTGTAAATAGTATATGTTGTAAATATTGTTGTTACTATAAATACTACATGGTGTAAATGTTATTGTTGTTATGTTACTATAAATACTATATGTTGTAAATGTTGTTGTTCCTGTAAATACTATATGTTGTAAATGTTGTTGTTACTATAAATACCATCTGTTGTAAATACTATATGTTGTAAATGTTGTTGTTACTATAAATACTATATGTTTTAAATGTTGTTGTTACTATGTTACTATAAATACTATCTGTTGTAAATACTATATGTTGTAAATGTTGTTGTTACTATAAATACTATATGTTTTAAATGTTGTTGTTACTATGTTACTATAAATACTATCTGTTGTAAATACTATATGTTGTAAATGTTGTTGTTACTATAAATACGATCTGTTGTAAATACTATGTTGTAAATGTTGTTGTTACTATAAATACTATGTGTTGTAAATGTTGTTACTATAAATACTATGTGTTGTAAATGTTGTTGTTACTATAAATACTATATGTTGTACTATGTGTTGTGTATGTGTGTGCTACAGTGTGTGTATGTGTGTGCTACAGTGTGTGTATGTGTGTGAAAGAGTGTGTGTATGTGTGTGCTACAGTGTGTGTATGTGTGTTCTACAGTGTGTGTATGTGTGTGCTACAGTGTGTGTCTGTGTGTGCTACAGTGTGTGTATGTGTGTGAAAGAGTGTGTGTATGTGTGTTCTACAGTGTGTGTATGTGTGTGCTACAGTGTGTGTATGTGTGTGTCAGAATGTGTGTGTGTGTGTGTGTTAGAGTGTGTGTGTGTGTGTGTGTGTGTTAGAATGTGTGTGTGTGTGTGTCAGAATGTGTGTGTTTGTGTGTGTCAGAATATGTGTGTCAGTGTGTGTGTGTTTGTGTCAGACTGTGTGTGTGTCTCAGTTTGACTGTGTGTGTTTCAGTGTGTGTGTGTGTGTGTGTGTGTGTGTGTGTGTGTCAGAATGTGTGTGTGTGTGTGTGTGTTAGAATGTGTGTGTCAGAATGTGCGTGTGTTACAGTGTGTGTTACGGTGTGTGTTACAGTGTGTGTCAGAGTGTGTTTGTCAGTGTGTGTGTGTGTCAGTGTGTGTGTGTCAGAGTGTGTGTGTGTTACAGTGTGTGTGTGACAAGCAGAGTCTTTGTTTTCTATTCCACGTGTGAAGGTCAGGAGACTCATTACACTGCAGATATTATTACAACCAGCAGCAGGGCTGAGGCATATTTCTGAGTCGGTATGAACGGCGTGTCTCTCAGGGACTTTTCATGTATTATAACAGTCAGTCTTTGGCCTCCACACACACAGGGTCAAAACAAGTGCTTCTGCACTGGGCTCCTTCCTCGCCCTTCTGGACGATACATAGACAGAAGAAGATGACGGGAATGTAAATAGGCTATATACGGGTGTCAGTTTCAATTCCATATTTACAATGCAGGGCTACTGTAGAGGTAGGGTTAGATAGGTAGGGGTAAGGTGACCATGCATCAGCATATATGATAAACAGAGTAGCAGCAGTGTATATGATGACTGTACGAGAGTGTGTGTGTGTAGAGTCAGTATGAATGTGTGTTATCGTGGTGTGTGTGTGTGTGTGTGTGTGTGTGTGTGTGTGTGTGTGTGTGTGTGTTGGATTTTCAACGAGTGTGTGTGTGTATTGGAGTGTCAATGAGTGTGTGTGTGAGTGTCTGAGTGTGTTGGAGTGTCAATTAGAGTGTGTGTGTGTGTGAGTGAGTTTCCATTGAGACAGTGCTAAAATACAAATAATATACAAGGGTCAATGCAGATTCTGGTAGACATTTTGTTAGCTATTTAGCAGCCATTTTGTTAGCCATTTGTTAGCTATTTAGCAGCCATTTTGTTAGCTATTTAACAGCCATTTTGTTAGCCATTTGTTAGCTATTTAGCAGCCATTTTGTTAGCTATTTAGCAGCCATTTTGTTAGCCATTTGTTAGCTATTTAGCAGCCATTTTGTTAGCTATTTAGCAGCCATTTTGTTAGCCATTTGTTAGCTATTTAGCAGCCATTTTGTTAGCTATTTAGCAGCCATTTTGTTAGCCATTTGTTAGCTATTTAGCAGCCATTTTGTTAGCTATTTAGCAGCCATTTTGTTAGCCATTTGTTAGCTATTTAGCAGCCATTTTGTTAGCTATTTAGCAGAAGCTCTTCAGGAGCCAAATGGTACCTCTTGCCGTGCGGAAGCAAAAAGAACAGTATATGGTTTGGGTAACAATTTTCCGTCCATTTCCTTTCACACTGCCTGATATTGAGGTCCTGGATGCTCGGTACCAGTAATGTAGCTTATACTTATAATATACTGGGATGTCCACACCGCCCTCTGTAGCGTCATGCGATCGAGGGCGGTGCAGTTATCAGTGACGCAGCCAGTCAGATGCTCTCGATGGTATAAGAGGCTCTGTCATGCCTTCTTCACAACTGTTTGGACCATTTTAGTGATTTAGACATGATTTAGACATCCAGCACAGGACCAATGAGGGTCAATGTGACAGAGGTGGTGTTGCCTACCCTCGCCATCTGGCGTCGGCCCGTCAGGGAGTCCAGGTTCCAGTTTCAGAGGGAGTTGAGGGTCCCAGCTTGGTGATGAGCTTGGAGGGGACTATGGTGTTGAACGCTGTAGTCAATGAACAGCATTCATCACATAGGTATTCCACTTATCTAGGTGGGTGAGGGCAGTGTGGAGAGCAATTTTTTATTTTACCTTTATTTAACTAGGCAAGTCAGTTAAGAACAAATTCTTATTTTCAATGACGGCCTAGTGGGTTAACTACCTTGTTCAGGGGCAGAACGACAGATTTGTACCTTGTCAGCTAGTGGATTTGAACTTGCAACCTTCCGGTTACTAGTCCAACGCTCTAACCACTAGGCTACCCTGTCGCCTCTACACTCTAACCACTAGGCTACCCTGCCGCCTCTACACTCTAACCACTAGGCTACCCTGCCGCCTCTACACTCTAACCACTAGGCTACCCTGCCGCCTCTACACTCTAACCACTAGGCTACCCTGCCGCCTCTACACTCTAACCACTAGGCTACCCTGCCGCCTCTACACTCTAACCACTAGGCTACCCTGCCGCCCCTCCACTCTAACCACTAGGCTACCCTGCCGCCTCTACACTCTAACCACTAGGCTACCCTGCCGCCTCTACACTCTAACCAGTAGGCTACCCTGCCGCCTCTACACTCTAACCACTTGGCTACCCTGCCGCCTCTACACTCTAACCACTAGGCTACCCTGCCGCCTCTACACTCTAACCACTAGGCTACCCTGCCGCCTCTACACTCTAACCACTAGGCTACCCTGCCGCCTCTACACTCTAACCACTAGGCTACCCTGCCGCCTCTACACTCTAACCACTAGGCTACCCGGCCGCCTCTACACTCTAACCACTAGGCTACCCTGCCGCCCCTCCACTCTAACCACTAGGCTACCCTGCCGCCTCTACACTCTAACCACTAGGCTACCCTGCCGCCTCTACACTCTAACCAGTAGGCTACCCTGCCGCCTCTACACTCTAACCACTTGGCTACCCTGCCGCCTCTACACTCTAACCACTAGGCTACCCTGCCGCCTCTACACTCTAACCACTAGGCTACCCTGCCGCCTCTACACTCTAACCACTAGGCTACCCTGCCGCCTCTACACTCTAACCACTAGGCTACCCTGCCGCCTCTACACTCTAACCACTAGGCTACCCTGCCTCCCCATGGTTCATTTGAGATTGCGTCGTCTATCTGTTGGGGTCTGGGATGATGACGTTGATGTGAGTGCTACAGGGCAGTAGTCATTGTGGTAGGTAGCCTCAGTGTTCTTGGGAAACAGGATGGTGGTCAGCTTGAGCATTACTGCGTTTCCTCTTGGACAGCCTGAAAATCGTCTTGGAATTTGGGTTGGGGACTTCTGGTCCCCACAAGAAAAGCCCCCCCCCCCCCCCCCCCCCCCCCCCAAAAAAAAAAAAAAAAAACCACACACACTGCACCTGAGTCTAATTTTAGTCTGACACGTACAGTCAAACAGACAGCCCAATGTGCTGCCGGCAGAGAGGGGAGAGATGGAGGAAAGGAGGGAGAGATAGAAGGAGGGAGAGCTGGAGGGAAGGAGGGAGAGATAGATGGGGAATGGAGGGAGAGATAGATGGAGGGAAGGAAGGAGGGAGAGATAGATGGAGGAAAGGAAGGAGGGAGAGATAGATGGGGGAAGGAGGGAGAGATGGAGGGAGAGATAGATGGAGGGAAGGAAGGAGGGAGAGATAGATGGAGGGAAGGAAAGAGGGAGAGATAGATGGAGGGAAGGAAGGAGGGAGAGATAGATGGAGGGAAGGAAGGAGGGAGAGATAAATGGAGAATGGAGGGAAGGAGGGAGGGAGAGATGGAGAATGGAGGGAAGGAAGGAAGGAGGGAGAAAGCGATGGAGAATGGAGGGAAGGAAGGAAGGAGGGAGAGAGCGATGGAAAATGGAGGGAAGGAAGGAAGGAGTGAGAGAGAGATGGAAAATGGAGGGAAGGAAGGAGGGAGAGAGTTGAAGAATGGAGGGAAGGAAGGAGGGAGAGATAAATGGTGAATGGAGGGAAGGAAGGAGGGAGGGATGGAGAATGGAGGGGAGGGAGAGAGATATGGAGAATGGAAGGAAGGAAGGAAGGAGTGAGAGATGGAGGGAAGGAAGGAGGGAGAGAAAGATGGAGAATGGAGGGAGAGAAGGAAGGAGGGAGAGATGGAGAATGGAGGGAGAGAAGGAAGGAGGGAGAGAGATGGAGAATGGAGGGAGAGAAGGAAGGAGGGAGAGATGGAGAATGGAGGGAGAGAAGGAAGGAGGGAGAGATGGAGAATGGAGGGAGAGAAGGAAGGAGGGAGAGAGATGGAGAATGGAGGGAGAGAAGGAAGGAGGGAGAGAGATGGAGAATGGAGGGAGAGAAGGAAGGAGGGAGAGAGATGGAGAATGGAGGGAGAGAAGGAAGGAGGGAGAGAGATGGAGAATGGAGGGAGAGAAGGCTTCATGGGTTAGCTTTTTTGTAGGCCCAGCCTCCCTGCAGCCCCGCCAACGCCCACTCATGCATGATTAGAGAAATATTTCCCCCTCCCGCCATCCTTCCCTCCTACCTTTTGTTCTGTAGAATATAAAGCAGAGGGGTGAAGTGAAGATAAACTGACGCTTTTACTGTGGTTTTCACTTATAACTGTGTCCCAAATGGCACCCTATTCCCTATTTAGTATGAAAGGCACCGTCCCTTGTTTTGTCTTCCTTTATTTCACTCTCTCTCCTGTTTGCTGTCCAGGAGTTGGTTGAGGAGAATGCTTTTACCATGTTTCAGGGAGACAAGGCTTGCCAGAGGGAGGGAGGGAACATGGAAGAAGGGATGGATGGAGGGAGGGAGGGTGGTAAGCCACCCACGCTAAACGAACACTAACATCACAGAACGAGAACAAGAACACCATTCTTCACCCCAGAACTCTCACTCTCAGTATATCATGTGTACTGTGTTTATAGCTGTCTGTGTTGAAGGTCCAGAGTTCTAGAGTTCCAGAGTTCCAGAGTTCCAGAGTTCCGGAGTTCTGGAGTTCTGGAGTTCCAGAGTTCCAGACCACTGGGTTTTAGAAAGGGGAAATCTATAAAGGACTCTACCTTGGTTGAAATGCACAGTATTACATGTGTTGGAATGACATACACTGAGTCTACAAAACATGCTCTTTCCATGACATAGACTAACCAGGTGAATCCATCCCTTATTGATGTCACTTTTTAAATCTACTTTAATCAGTGTAGATGAAGGTTTGGAGATTAAAGGTTAAAAAAAAAAGTTTTTTAAAAGCTTTGAGACATGGACCCAGCATCACTGTGGAGTCAACATGGACCCAGCATTCCTGTGGAGTCAACATGGTCCCAGCATCCCTGTGGAACGCTTTGTAGAGTCAACATGGACCCAGCATCCCTGTGGAGTCAACATGGACCCAGCATCCCTGTGGAGTCAACATGGACCCAGCATCCCTGTGGAACGCTTTGTAGAGTCAACATGGACCCAGCATCCCTGTGGAACGCTTTGTAGAGTCAACATGGACCCAGCATCCCTGTGGAACGCTTTCAACACCTTGTAGAGTCCACGCCCCGAAGGATTGAGGCTGTTCTGACACCTTGTAGAGTCCACGCCCCAAAGGATTGAGGCTGTTCTGACATCTTGTAGAGTCCATGCCCCGAAGGATAGAGGCTGTTCTGACACCTTGTAGAGTCCACGCCCCGATGAGGCTGTTCTGACACCTTGTAGAGTCCACACCCCGAAGGCTGGAGGCTGTTCTGACACCTTGTAGAATCCACGCCCGAAGGCTGAGGCTGTTCTGACACCTTGTAGAGTCCACGCCCCGAAGGTTGAGGCTGTTCTGACACCTTGTAGAGTCCACGCCCCGATGAGACTGTTCTGACACCTTGTAGAGTCCACGCCCCGAAGGTTTGAGGCTGTTCTGACACCTTGTAGAGTCCACGCCCTGAAGGATTGAGGCTGTTCTGACACCTTGTAGAGTCCATGCCCGAAGGATTGAGGCTGTTCTGACACCTTGTAGAGTCCATGCCCTGAAGGATTGAGGCTGTTCTGACACCTTGTAGAGTCCACGCCCCGATGAGGCTGTACTGACACCTTGTAGAGTCCACCCCCCGAAGGCTTGAGGCTGTTCTGAGGACAAAAGGGGTGCAACTCAATATTAGGAAGGTGTTGCTAATTAGCAATTAAAGCATTAATTAATAGATTAATGTCTATACAGTGGTTCCAGAGAACACCATACAGATACACATGGTTTAATTTTGGAGGTGCTAAATAGCTAACATAATGGCTAAAAATAATGGGTAACAAAATGGCTGCAAAATAGCTAACAAAATGGCTGCAAAATAGCTAACAAAATGGCTGCAAAATAGCTAACAAAATGGCTGCTGAATAGCTAACAAAATGGCTGCTGAATAGCTAACAAAATGGCTGCTAAATAGCTAACAAAATGGCTGCTGAATAGCTAACAAAATGGCTGCTGAATAGCTAACAAAATGGCTGCTAAATAGCTAACAAAATGGCTGCAAAATAGCTAACAAAATGGCTGCAAAATAGCGAACAAAATTGCTGCAAAATAGCTAACAAAATGGCTGTAAAATAGCTAACAA
>NC_143030.1:8377092-8407092 GCF_057628025.1 Oncorhynchus mykiss
CTCTCTCTCTCTCTCAATTCAATTTTCTCTCTCTCTCTCTCTCTCTTTCTCTCTCTCTCTCTCTCTCTCTCTCTCTCTCTCTCTCTCTCTCTCTCTCTCTCTCTCTCTCTCAATTCAATTTTCTCTCTCTCTCTCTCTTTCTCTCTCTCTCTCTCTCTCTCTCTCTCTCTCTCTCAATTTCCTCTCTCTCTCTCTCGCTCTCTCTCAATTCAATTTTCTCTCTCTATTTCCATCTCTCTCTGACTCTTTCCACCTCTCCATCCATCCATCCATCCATATCTAACTCTCTCTCTGGCTCTCTTGCTCTCTCGCTCTCTCGCTCTCTCTCTCTCGCTCTCTCTCTCTCTCTCTCTCTCTCTCTCGCTGTCTCTCTCTCTCTCTCTCGCTGTCTCTCTCTCTTTCTCTCTCTCCATCTCTCTCTCGCTCTCTCTCTCCCTCTCTCTCTCTCGCTCTCTCTCTTCCTCTCTCTCTCTCTCTCTCTCTCTCGCTCTCCCTCTCTCTCGCTCTCTCGCTCTCCCTCTCTCTCGCTCTCTCTCTCGCTCTCTCTCGCTCTCTCTCGCTCTCTCTCTCTCTCTCGCTCTCTCTCTCTCTCTCGCTCTCTATCTCTCCCTCTCTCCCTCTCCCCCTCTCTATTCTATCTCCAGATGTGTGTGTATGAGGTCTGGAAAGAAGATGATTTCCTTCAGTTGTTAGTCCCCAGAGAGACTCACAGAAACCTGGGACGGGTGAAAAGGGCAGCAGACTGCATTAATAATTGAAGATGTTTTGTATTTGCTTTTTTCCTGCGTTCATGTCTGAAATGTGTTACGTAAATAAAGCTTGATTTGATTTGCTTAGCCCCCTCCTCTACTCCCCCGTTCACCTCACGACTGTGGCCGCACACGACTCCAACACCATCATTAAGTTTTGCCGACGACACGACGGTGATGGGCCTGGTCACCGACGAGACATTCCGTAGAGAGGAGGTCAGTGTAGTGCCAGGACAACAACCTCTCCCTCAACGTCAGCAAGACAAAGGAGCTGATCATGGACTACAGGAAATGGAGGCCGAGCCACGCCCCCTCTTCACGTCGACGGGGAACGACAGCTCTACTTCCCTCTCAGGAGGCTGAAAAGTTTTGGCCCTCAGATCCTTAAAGAGTTCTACAACTGCACCTTTAAGAGAATCTTGACTGGCTGCATCACCACGGCAACCCTTTGGCAGTACATCACTGTCATCCAGAACCACTGTACCAGGCAGTACCAATGCACCAAGTCTGAAACCAACAGGACCCTGAATAGCTTCTACCCCGAAGCCATCAGACTGCTAAATAGTTAGTTAAATAGTTAGTTAAAATAGTTAGTTAAATAGTTAGTTAAATAGTTAGTTAAATAGTTAGTTAAATAGTTAGCTAAATAGTTAGTTAAATAGTTAGTTAAATAGTTAGCTAAATAGTTAGTTAAATAGTTAGTTAAATAGTTAGCTAAATAGTTAGTTAAATAGTTAGGTAAATAGTTAGTTAAATAGTTAGGTAAATAGTTAGTTAAATAGTTAGCTAAATAGTTAGTTAAATAGTTAGCTAAATAGTTAGTTAAATAGTTAGGTAAATAGTTAGTTAAATAGTTAGGTAAATAGCTACCCGGAACATCTTCGTTAACTCTTTAGACTCGTTAACATACGCTGCTGCTACTGTTTAATGTCTACCCTGTTGCCTAGTAACTTTATCCCTAGTTACATATCTACCTCCGTTACCTTGTTCCCCTACACATGGACTCGGTACTGGTACCCATTGTGTATAGGGAATGTATTTCAGGGAAGTTAGGAATTAATATACACAGGCAGTTAGGAAAGCTAAGGCTAGCTTTTTCAAACAGAAATTTACATCCTGCAACACTAACTCAAAAAAGTTCTGGGACACTGTAAAGTCCATGGAGAATGAGAACACCTCCTCCCAGTTGCCCACTGCTCTGAGGCTAGGAAACACTGTCACTAGAGATAAATCTATTATAATTGAGAATTTCAATAATAATAATTATTAATAATAATAATAATTTCTCTACAGCTGGCCATGCGTTCCACATGGCTACCCCAACCCCGGTCAACATCACTGCACCCCCCATAGCAACTCGCCCAAGCCTCCCCCATTTCTCCTTCACCCAAATCCAGATAGCTGATGTTCTGAAAGAGCTGTAAAACCTGGACCCGTACAAATCAGCTGGGCTAGACAATCTGGACCCTCTTTCTAAAATGATTCACCCCCATTGTTGCAACCCCTATTACCAGTCTGTTCAAACTCTCTTTCGTTTCACCATCCATCATGGGTGCACCTCAGCCACGCTCAAGGTCCTAAACATTGAGTGGCTGCTGCCAACACACTGACACTGAAACTGACTCAACTCCAGCCACTTTAATAATGGGAATTGATGGGAAATGATGTAAATATATCACTAGCCACTTTAAACAATGCTACCTTATATAATGTTACTTACCCTACATTATTCATCTCATATGCATACGTATATACTGTACTCTATATCATCGACTGCATCCTTATGTAATACATGTATCACTAGCCACTTTAACTATGCCACTTTGTTTACATACTCACCTCATGTATATACTGTACTCGATACCATCTACTGTATCCTGCCTATGCTGCTCTGTACCATCACTCATTCATATATCCTTATGTACATATTCTTTATCCCCTTACACTGTGTATAAGACAGTAGTTTTGGTATTGTTAGTTAGATTACTTGTTGGTTATTACTGCATTGTCGGAACTAGAAGCACAAGCATTTCGCTACACTCGCATTAACATCTGCTAACCATGTGTATGTGACAAATACAATTTGATTTGATTTGATTTGATATCATAACCGCCATCGATAAGAGACAATAGTGTGCAGCCGTATTCATTGACATTGCCAAGGCTTTCGACTCTGTCAATCACCACATCCTCATCGGCAGACTCGACAGCCTTGGTTTCTCAAGTGATTGCCTCGCCTGGTTCACCAACTACTTCTCTGATAGAGTTCATTGTGTCAAATCGGAGGGCCTGTTGTCCGGACCTCTGGCAGTCTCTGTGGGGGTGCCACAGGGTTCAATTCTCGGGCCGACTCTCTTCTCTGTATATATCAATGAGGTCGCTCTTGCTGCTGGTGAGTCTCTGATCCACCTCTATGCAGACGACACCATTCTGTATACCTCTGGCCCTTCTTTGGACACTGTGTTAACTAACCTCCAGGCGAGCTTCAATGCCATACAACACTCCTTCCGTGGCCTCCAACTGCTCTTAACTGCAAGTAAAACTAAATGCATGCTCTTCAACCAATCGTTGCCCACACCTGCCCGCCCGTACAGCATCACTAGTATGGGCGGTTCTGACTTAGGATATGTGGACAACTACAAATACCTAGGTGTCTGGCTAGACTGTAAACTCTCCTTCCAGACTCACATTAAGCAACTATTTCGCAACAAATCATCCTTCCCTCATGCTGCCACACATACCCTCATAAATATAAAGCCATGTTATCATTACTCAGTACCGGTACCACCTGTATAAAGCCATGTTGTCATTACTCAGTACTGGTACCCCCTGTATAAAGCCATGTTATCATTACTCAGTACTGGTACCCCCTGTATAAAGCCATGTTATCATTACTCAGTACTGGTACCCCCTGTATAAAGCAATGTTATCATTACTCAGTACTGGTACCCCCTGTATAAAGCCATGTTATCATTACTCAGTACTGGTACCCCCTGTATAAAGCCATGTTATCATTACTCAGTACTGGTACCCCCTGTATAAAGCCATGTTATCATTACTCAGTACTGGTACCCCCTGTATAAAGCCATGTTATCATTACTCAGTACTGGTACCCCGTGTATACAGCCATGTTATCATTACTCAGTACTGGTACCCCCTGTATAAAGCCATGTTATCATTACTCAGTACTGGTACCCCCTGTATAAAGCCATGTTATCATTACTCAGTACTGGTACCCCTGTATAAAGCCATGCTATCATTACTCAGTACTGGTACCCCCTGTATAAAGCCATGCTATCATTACTCAGTACTGGTACCCCCTGTATAAAGCCATGTTATCGTTACTCAGTACTGGTACCCCCTGTATAAAGCCATGTTATCATTACTCAGTACTGGTACCCCCTGTATAAAGCCATGCTATCATTACTCAGTACTGGTACCCCCTGTATAAAGCCATGTTATCATTACTCAGTACTGGTACCCCCTGTATAAAGCCATGCTATCATTACTCATTACTGGTACCCCCTGTATAAAGCCATGTTATCATTACTCAGTACTGGTACCCCCTGTATAAAGCCATGTTATCATTACTCAGTACTGGTACCCCCTGTATAAAGGCATGTTATCATTACTCAGTACTGGTACCCTGTCTATACAGCCATGTTTTCGTTACTCAGTACTGGTACCCCCTGTATAAAGCCATGTTATCATTACTCAGTACTGGTACCCCCTGTATAAAGCCATGCTATCATTACTCAGTACTGGTACCCCCTGTATAAAGCAATGTTATCATTACTCAGTACTGGTACCCTCTGTATAAAGCCATGTTATCATTACTCAGTACTGGTACTCCCTGTATAAAGCCATGTTATCATTACTCAGTACTGGTACCCCCTGTATAAAGCCATATTATCATTACTCAGTACTGGTACCCCCTGTATAAAGCCATGTTATCATTACTCAGTACTGGTACCCCCTGTATAAAGCCATGTTATCATTACTCAGTACTGGTACCCTGTCTATACAGCCATATTATCGTTACTCAGTATTGGTACCCCCTGTATAAAGCCATGATGTCATTACTCAGTACTGGTACCCCCTGTATAAAGCCATGTTATCATTACTCAGTACTGGTACCCCCTGTATAAAGCCATGTTATCATTACTCAGTACTGGTACCCCCTGTATAAAGCCATGTTATCATTACTCAGTACTGGTACCCCCTGTATAAAGCCATGTTATCATTACTCAGTACTGGTACCCCCTGTATAAAGCCATGTTATCATTACTCAGTACTGGTACCCCCTGTATAAAGCCATGCTATCATTACTCAGTACTGGTACCCCCTGTATAAAGCCATGTTATCATTACTCAGTACTGGTACCCCCTGTATAAAGCCATGTTATCATTACTCAGTACTGGTACCCTCTGTATAAAGCCATGTTATCATTACTCAGTACTGGTACCCCCTGTATAAAGCCATGTTATCATTACTCAGTACTGGTACCCCCTGTATAAAGCCATGTTATCATTACTCAGTACTGGTACCCCCTGTATAAAGCCATGTTATCATTACTCAGTACTGGTACCCCCTGTATAAAGCCATGCTATCATTACTCAGTACTGGTACCCCCTGTATAAAGCCATGCTATCATTACTCAGTACTGGTACCCCCTGTATAAAGCCATGTTATCATTACTCAGTACTGGTACCCTGTGTTTAAAGCCATGTAATCATTACTCAGTACTGGTACCCCCTGTATAAAGCCATGCTATCATTACTCAGTACTGGTACCCCCTGTATAAAGCCATGTTATCGTTACTCATTTTTCATGTTATTATGATTAAATTATGTCTCTATTTTCTTTCTCTTTGTATTGTTGGGAAGGATCGTAAATAAACATGTCCCTGTTTGTCCACACCTGTTGTTTATAACTTTGATTAGATTTTGTTTAGACACACACACACACACACACACACACACACACACACACACACACACACACACACACGCTAAATAACAAACAGTGAGAACAAATCATTCCTCTCGTTTAATACGGCCGCAAAACACAGTTTAACACAGTTTAGATTTTGTTACCTTTTAAAACTCCCTATTATGACAGAACAAACACCATTACCTCTGCTCTCTCTCTCTCTCTGTGTGTGTGTGTGTGTGTGTGTGTGTGTGTGTGTCCCTGCTCTTACTCAGCCCTTTGAGTTAGGGGAACATTAATTAAACTTTTAAAACCTAAAACCTCCTAAACTCTGGACCGTTTTCAACCAACAATACATCGGAGAAGGAATGAAACATTCTCTTGTTTAGCAGCACCTTGGAACTCTGCCAGCTAGTTAACATTCCATCAACCCGTTTGCCAGATCTTGAACCTTTCTCCATATACCTTCTTTCACTGCTTCCATCCTTCCATCTTTCCTTTTATGGATCAGTGAACAACGAAGTTAGATGTTTTCCCGTGTTTCGTTTCACATGGTTTAGTTAGCTGGGAACAGTATTTACACTTGTGACCTGAGGAGTGACCCTGACCTGAGGAGAGACCCTGACCTGAGAAGAGACCCTGACCTGAGGAGAAACCCTGACCTGAGGAGAGACCCTGACCTGAGGAGAGACCCTGACCTGGACTACTCTTGTTTCACCGGGTTAGTTAGCTGGGAACAGTATTTACTCTAGTGACCTGAGGAGCGACTCTGACCTGAGGAGAGACCCTGACCTGAGGAGAGACCCTGAGCTGAGGAGAGACCCTGACCTGAGGAGAGACCCTGACCTGAGAAGAGACCCTGACCTGAGGAGAGACCCTGACCTGGACTACTCTTGTTTCACCGGGTTAGTTAGCTGGGAACAGTATTTACACTAGTGACCTCAGGAAATATTAATCATAATAATAATGATTATAACAATGATTTTTTACATTTCTATAGTACTTTTCATAGCATCTCTCATAGAGGCCAAGTCGTTAAGGGGCAGTTGAAAAGGCGAAGGGAACAGAGGATTGTAGATGATGGTCTGCTGATGGTCTTGTAGTAAGGCAAGTCTGGGAGCCAGCCTGACTCTTATCGTCACTACAGGACTTCTCAAATCAAATCAAATCAAAATCAAATTTTATTTGTCACATACACATGGTTAGCAGATGTTAATGCGAGTGTAGCGAAATGCTTGTGCTTCTAGTTCCGACAATGCAGTAATAACAAGTAATCTAACTAACAATTCCAAAACTACTGTCTTGTACACAGTGTAAGGGGATAAAGAATATGTACATAAGGATATATGAATGAGTGATGGTACAGAGCAGCATAGGCAAGATACAGTAGATGGTATCGAGTACAGTATGTACAAATGAAATGAGTATGTAAACAAAGTGGCATAGTATAGTATAAAGTGGCTAGTGATACATGTATTACATAAGGATACCGTCGATGATATAGAGTACAGTATATACGTATGCATATGAGATGAATAATGTAGGGTAAGTAACATTTATATAAGGTAGCATTGTTTAAAGTGGCTAGTGATATATTTACATCATTTCCCATCAATTCCCATTATTAAAGTGGCTGGAGTTGAGTCAGTGTCAGTGTGTTGGCAGCAGCCACTCAGTGTTAGTGGTGGCTGTTTAACAGTCTGATGGCCTTGAGATAGAAGCTGTTTTTCAGTCTCTCGGTCCCAGCTTTGATGCACCTGTACTGACCTCGCCTTCTGGATGATAGCGGGGTGAACAGGCAGTGGCTCGGGTGGTTGATGTCCTTGATGATCTTTATGGCCTTCCTGTGACATCGGGTGGTGTAGGTGTCCTGGAGGGCAGGTAGTTTGCCCCCGGTGATGCGTTGTGCAGACCTCACTACCCTCTGGAGAGCCTTACAGTTGAGGGCGGTGCAGTTGCCATACCAGGCGGTGATACAGCCCGCCAGGATGCTCTCGATTGTGCATCTGTAGAAGTTTGTGAGTGCTTTTGGTGACAAGCCAAATTTCTTCAGCCTCCTGAGGTTGAAGAGGCGCTGCTGCGCCTTCTTCACGATGCTGTCTGTGTGAGTGGACCAATTCAGTTTGTCTGTGATGTGTATGCCGAGGAACTTAAAACTTGCTACCCTCTCCACTACTGTTCCATCGATGTGGATAGGGGGGTGTTCCCTCTGCTGTTTCCTGAAGTCCACAATCATCTCCTTAGTTTTGTTGACGTTGAGTGTGAGGTTATTTTCCTGACACCACACTCCGAGGGCCCTCACCTCCTCCCTGTAGGCCGTCTCATCGTTGTTGGTAATCAAGCCTACCACTGTTGTGTCGTCCGCAAACTTGATGATTGAGTTGGAGGCGTGCGTGGCCACACAGTCGTGGGTGAACAGGGAGTACAGGAGAGGGCTCAGAACGCACCCTTGTGGGGCACCAGTGTTGAGGATCAGCGGGGAGGAGATGTTGTTGCCTACCCTCACCACCTGGGGGCGGCCCGTCAGGAAGTCCAGTACCCAGTTGCACAGGGCGGGGTCGAGACCCAGGGTCTCGAGCTTGATGACGAGCTTGGAGGGTACTATGGTGTTGAATGCCGAGCTGTAGTCGATGAACAGCATTCTCACATAGGTATTCCTCTTGTCCAGATGGGTTAGGGCAGTGTGCAGTGTGGTTGAGATTGCATCGTCTGTGGACCTATTTGGGCGGTAAGCAAATTGGAGTGGATCTAGGGTGTCAGGTAGGGTGGAGGTGATATGGTCCTTGACTAGTCTCTCAAAGCACTTCATGATGACGGATGTGAGTGCTATGGGGCGGTAGTCGTTTAGCTCAGTTACCTTAGCTTTCTTGGGAACAGGAACAATGGTGGCCCTCTTGAAGCATGTGGGAACAGCAGACTGGTATAGGGATTGATTGAATATGTCCGTAAACACACCGGCCAGCTGGTCTGCGCATGCTCTGAGGGCGCGGCTGGGGATGCCGTCTGGGCCTGCAGCCTTGCGAGGGTTAACACGTTTAAATGTCTTACTCACCTCGGCTGCAGTGAAGGAGAGACCGCATGTTTTCGTTGCAGGCCGTGTCAGTGGCACTGTATTGTCCTCAAAGCGGGCAAAAAAGTTATTTAGTCTGCCTGGGAGCAAGACATCCTGGTCCGTGACTGGGCTGGATTTCTTCCTTGCTGGATCCTCTTCCACTCTGTGTTTAGCAACCACTTGGCTGATTCCTCAGCTGCTCTGGGCACCAGAAAGAAACCACACAAAGTTCAGAATAGTAGCCAGTCGTACTCTCTCAGAGCCCTTCTGCCTCGTGTCCCCATTCCTTTCATGTTTCAGGCGACTCCTCAAATTATGTCCTCAAAAAGATCAGGAATTGGCAGCTGGATGAAAAAAATAAATAAATGGTACTGTGTCCAGATGCATTTTTTTTTATTTTTTTTTAAACAAAAAAACATTAGCTAGCTAGCCAAGCGAAAAAGTGTTACCAGATGAGATAAACTTTTATGAGTTGATTTTACTCCTGTCTCAGAGTTTGGCTGCTCAGTGTCTTATCATCATCCTGAAACCTACAGGGAGGTTTTTTCATTTGTTGTTGTTGTCTTAAAACAGATTTTAACAGGATTCCTAGGATATTTTCTGAGATGCTTTGTGGATATGGCCCCAGGTCTCTTCCCGTCCATAAATAATCTAATTCATTATGATCTTAAAGGCCAAACTGATCCTAGATCAGCACTCCTACTCTTTATGAATACATTATGATCTAGGATCAGGTCCCCCCTCTCCATGTAGTCATATTCATAATGATCTAGGATCAGGTCCCTCCTCTCCATGTAATCTGATTCATTATGATCTAGGATCAGGTCCCTCCTCTCCATGTAGTCATATTCATAATGATCTAGGATCAGGTCCCCCCCCCTCCATGTAGTCATATTCATAATGATCTAGGATCAGGTCCCTCCTCTCCATGTAGTCATATTCATAATGATCTAGGATCAGGTCTCCCCTCTCCATGTAATCTGATTCATAATGATCTAGGATCAGGTCCCTCCTCTCCATGTAATCTGATTCATTATGATCTAGGATCAGGTCTCCCCTCTCCATGTAATCTGATTCATAATGATCTAGGATCAGGTCTCCCCTCTCCATGTAATCTGATTCATTATGATCTAGGATCAGGTCCCTCCTCTCCATGTAATCTGATTCATTATGATCTAGGATCAGGTCCCTCCTCTCCATGTAATCTGATTCATTATGATCTAGGATCAGGTCTCCCCTCTCCATGTAATCTGATTCATTATGATCTAGGATCAGGTCTCCCCTCTCCATGTAATCTGATTCATTATGATCTAGGATCAGGTCCCTCCTCTCCATGTAATCTGATTCATTATGATCTAGGATCAGGTCCTCCTCTCCATGTAATCTGATTCATTATGATCTAGGATCAGGTCCCCCTCTCCATGTAGTCATATTCATAATGATCTAGGATCAGGTCTCCCCTCTCCATGTAGTCATATTCATAATGATCTAGGATCAGGTCCCTCCTCTCCATGTAGTCATATTCATAATGATCTAGGATCAGGTCTTCCTCTCCATGTAATCTGATTCATTATGATCTAGGATCAGGTCCCTCCTCTCCATGTAATCTGATTCATTATGATCTAGGATCAGGTCTCCCCTCTCCATGTAGTCATATTCATAATGATCTAGGATCAGGTCTCCTCTTTCCATGTAATCTGATCCATAATGATCTAGGATCAGGTCCCTCCTCTCCATGTAATCTGATTCATTATGATCTAGGATCAGGTCTCCCCTCTCCATGTAGTCATATTCATAATGATCTAGGATCAGGTCCCTCCTCTCCATGTAATCTGATTCATAATGATCTAGGATCAGGTCTCCTCTTTCCATGTAATCTGATCCATAATGATCTAGGATCAGGTCCCTCCTCTCCATGTAATCTGATTCATTATGATCTAGGATCAGGTCTCCTCTTTCCATGTAATCTGATCCATAATGATCTAGGATCAGGTCTCCCCTCTCCATGTAATCTGATTCATTATGATCTAGGATCAGGTCCCCCCTCTCCATGTAATCTGATTCATTATGATCTAGGATCAGGTCCCCCTCTCCATGTAGTCATATTCATAATGATCTAGGATCAGGTCCCTCCTCTCCATGTAATCTGATTCATTATGATCTAGGATCAGGTCTCCCCTCGCCATGTAGTCATATTCATAATGATCTAGGATCAGGTCCCCCCTCTCCATGTAATCTGATTCATTATGATCTAGGATCAGGTCTCCCCTCTCCATGTAGTCATATTCATAATGATCTAGGATCAGGTCCCTCCTCTCCATGTAATCTGATTCATTATGATCTAGGATCAGGTCCCCCCTCTCCATGTAATCTGATTCATTATGATCTAGGATCAGGTCTCCCCTCTCCATGTAGTCATATTCATAATGATCTAGGATCAGGTCCCTCCTCTCCATGTAATCTGATTCATAATGATCTAGGATCAGGTCTCCTCTTTCCATGTAATCTGATCCATAATGATCTAGGATCAGGTCTCCCCTCTCCATGTAGTCATATTCATAATGATCTAGGATCAGGTCTCCCCTCTCCATGTAGTCATATTCATTATGATCTAGGATCAGGTCTCCCCTCTCCATGTAATCATATTCATAATGATCTAGGATCAGGTCCCTCCTCTCCATGTAATCTGGTTCAATATGATCTAGGATCAGGTACCCCCTCTCCATGTAATCTGATTCATTGCGATCTAAAAGGCCAAACTGATCCTAGATCTGAACTCCTACTCTGAGACTCTTGATACGTACTGGCCATGATTCCTGGAACATTTCACGCTTCTAAAAATCATCCAAGGTTGTGACACACACACACACACACACACACACACATACACACACACACACACACACACACACACACATACACACACACACACACACACACACACACATACACACATATACATGTTGTGTTGTAATGTTGCAAAGTTGTGTTGTAAAAATCACGTTCCTAGAACATCCCTGCTGAGATTCAAACACAGACACCGCCAGGAGAGATCGGAGGAATTGTGTTGAAATAGATTAGTAACACAACCTTTCGAAGATCAATAGTTTTGTCAGTAAATAACAGTATTTAAGCCTTGGTAGGGTTTTTAGGTATACAATTTAACAGAACTTATAGATTTAAGTCAGACATCTTTTGACTCACATAGACTATACTTTGAGAGCGTTCTTTTAAAATAACAAGTGTGTTATTATTATTATTGTTATGTCTTCTGTCGTAAATTAGACTAAATCTGGTAGGAATAAAAAAAATATATATTGCTTTCCTGTTGTTGTTGTAAGACGGTATGACTGGAAGTGTCTCCATCAACTGATGCTGTCGGACAAAGTTGTATTTTTGGAAAGAAGCAAGGCTAAGAGAAATAGACGAGGGGCAAAGTTATATTTTTGGAAAGAAACAAGGCTAAGAGAAATAGACGAGGGGCAAAGTTATATTTTTATGAGACGGCCCAGACAAGGCGCCTTAAAAGAACATGACCTGTAGAGAATCAGTCACCACTGTGTAAGACAGGGAGGCACAGGGGTGTGGCGTTATAAGTTGGCGCCCGGATGTCCCGGCCTGATGACATCATCAATTACAAGCTAAAAGGTCCCTGAGGGTGTCATGGAGACCTGAGAGGGGTTACGCCCTGAGAGAGAGAGAGAGAGACAGCAAGAGAGAGATACAGAGATAGAGAGAGAGAGAGAGAGAGACAGCGAGAGAGATACAGAGAGAGAGAGAGAAAGATAAAGAGATAGAGAAAGTGAAATAAAGATAGAGAAAAGGAGAGAGAGACAGAGAGAGAGAGATACAGAGAGAGAGAGAAAGAGAAAGAGAAAGTTCGGTAGAGAGAGAAAGCAAAATAAAGAGAGAGAGAGAAAGCAAAATAAAGATAGAGAAAAGGAGAGAGAGAAAGAAAGAGAGAGAGATACAGAGAGAGAGAGAGAGAGAGAGAGAGACAGCGAGTGAGATACAGAGAGAGAGAAAGAGAGAGAAAGATAAAGATAGATAGAGAAAGTGAAATAAAGATAGAGAAAAGGAGAGAGAGACAGAGAGAGAGAGATACAGAGAGAGAGAGAAAGAGAAAGATAAAGTTCGGTAGAGAGAGAAAGCAAAATAAAGAGAGAGAGAGAAAGCAAAATAAAGATAGAGAAAAGGAGAGAGAGAGAAAGAAAGAGAGAGAGACAGAGAGATACAGAGACAGAGAGAGAGAGAGAGACAGCGAGAGAGATACAGAGAGAGAGAGAGAGAGAGAGAAAGATAGATAGAGAAAGTGAAATAAAGATAGAGAAAAGGAGAGAGAGACAGAGAGAGAGAGATACAGAGAGAGAGAGAAAGCAAAATAAAGATAGAGAAAAGGAGAGAGAGAGAAAGAAAGAGAGAGAGACAGAGAGACAGAGAGACAGAGAGAGAGATATATAAAGAGAGAGAAAAGGAGAGATAGAGAGGGAGCGAGAGAGAGAGAGAGAGAGACAGAGAGAGATATATAAAGAGAGAGAAAAGGAGAGATAGAGAGGGAGCGAGAGAGAGAGAAAGAGACAGAGATAGAAAAAGAGAGAGAGAGATATATAAAGAGAGAGAAAAGGAGCGATAGAGAGGGAGCGAGAGAGAGAGAGAGAGAGACAGAGATAGAAAAAGAGAGAGAGAGATATATAAAGAGAGAGAAAAGGAGAGATAGAGAGGGAGCGAGAGAGAGAGAAAGAGACAGAGATAGAAAAAGAGAGAGAGAGAGAGAGAGAGAGAGAGAAAAAAAAATAATAGCATGCATGACCACAGTCTTAGAGAAATCTTCATCAGAGCAGATATATTGCCCTGCGGTCAGACGCTACAGCGTTCGGGATCGTCTTGCGGTCGCCTCACAGTTGCAGCCGGTGATGATTGTGTCTTCTGAATCATCACACCCAATGAAGTCATATCTGTCTGGCGAGGATTAGGGAACGAAAAACACACACACACACACACACACACACTGTTGAAGCGGCTCTCTAGGTGATGATGGTGGTTGTGTAGCATAAAGAGATTCAGATCCAGAGGAGGTCAGTTATCACAACGTCTGTCCTGGACTCAACCCAGAGGAGTTCAGACATCACAACATAATAACTTCTGTCCTGAACTCAACCAAGAGGAGTTCAGACATCACAACATCACAACAACATAACTTCTGTCCTGAACCCAACCCAGAGGAGTTCAGACATCACAACATCACAACATCTGTCCTGGACTCAACCCAGAGGAGTTCGGACATCACAACATCACAACGTCTGTCCTGGACTCAACCCAGAGGTCAATTATCACAACTTCTGTCCTGAACTCAACCCAGAGGAGTACAGACATCACAACATCACAACGTCTGTCCTGGACTCAACCCAGAGGTCAATTATCACAACTTCTGTCCTGAACTCAACCCAGAGGAGTACAGACATCACAACATCACAACGTCTGTCCTGGACTCAACCCAGAGGCATCTCTCTCTTGAATGACTATATTACACACATTACTACAGGCAATCTCATTTAATCTACACCACGACACCTCATTAACTAGCATGTTGTCTCTGTAACAAGGGTCAAATTAAATCACTTTTAGTGTCTTACCACGATGGTTCATCAACTGAGCAGATTGGAGGATGATGAGAACAGCAGTCACATAGGTGGTCAGAGAACAGAGGTCAGAGATCTTTTAGCGAGGGAATAGGAGATATGAAAGAGTAGCTGGAGTTGACCATCTTGATGGTAGGTTGTCAGAGACCAGAGGTCAGATATCTTTTAGCGAGGGAATAGGAGATATGAAAGAGTAGCTGGAGTTGACCGTCTTGATGGTAGGTTGTCAGAGACCAGAGGTCAGAGATCTTTTAGCGAGGGAATAGGAGACGTGAAAGAGTAGCTGGAGTTGACCGTCTTGATGGTTAGACTGTATTACTACAACATATTCATTCTCTGTTCACAGGTGGGCCAGATGAAAATACGATGTTCGTACATCAGCACCAACGTTCATTAGTGAGCATGAATTCTCTTTTGGATCCGAACAAGATTGAAGTTTTTGTGGGGGGGTGATGAGTGAGTAACAATCCGTGACTCCACAATCAGAGGATGGAGGACACATATATGACTACTGTGAACTATCTTGTCTTATTACGTTCCCTACACAGATGAGCCAAATGGTCAGGACGGTGAGAGACGTGAGCGATGTTCTACAGGTGTGAAAGGTGGGGGACAGGGGAAGCTATTGTTTGACGGACCGGAGAGGATAGAGGACCGAATTCTGTGACGGACAAGTAAGTCCGTAATTGCTCACCTGAATACCAATAGAGATTAACGAGATAAAGACACCACATTCCTCCTTCTCTCACCCCTCTCTACACCTGCAATTTTTCAGGAACCAGACAAATATTATGCCCTCTCCACCTGCAATACGTCCTGGTTCTTGTCTATTGGGCTGGCAAGAATTTGTCCTGGGTATTTCAAAGGTGTAGTTTATCCTGTGCTTGTCAGTTTATAGTTTTCAACTGGACAAATTCATTGTCCAAACTCCAACAAAATAATATCTATATTAGAAGTATTTAAAGTAGCAGTATTGATAGTAACAGTATAGATAGAAACAGTATTGGTAGTAATAGTATTGATAGCAACAGTATATATACAGTATTGATAGTAACAGTATTGATAGTAACAGTATATATACAGTATTGGTAGTAACAGTATTGATAGTAACCATATTGATAGTAACAGTATTGATAGTAACAGTATTGATAGTAGCAGTATTGATAGTAACAGTATTGCTACTAACCGTATAGGCAGTAATAGTATTGATAGTAGCAGTATATAGACATTAATGATAGTAGCAGTATTGGTAGTAACAGTATTGATAGCAGCAGTATTGATAGCAACAGTATTGATAATAACAGTATAGACAGTATACGTATTGATAGTAATAGTATTGATAGTAGAATTATTGATAGTAATAGTATTGATAGTAGCAGTATATTTACAGTATTGATAGTAACATTATTGATGGTAATAGTATTGATAGTAACAGTATAGACAGTAGCAGTATTGATAGTAGCAGTACCGATAGTAGCAGCATTGATAGTAACAGCATTGATAGCAACAGTATTGATAGCAACATTATTGATAGTAACAGTATTGATAGTAGCAGCACTGATAGTACTAGTATTGGTAGTAACAGTATAGATAGTGATAGTATTGTTATTACTAGTATTGATAGTAGCAGTATTGATAGTACTAGTATTGATAGTAACAGTATAGATAGTAACGGTCTTGATAGTAACATTATTGATAGTAACAGTATAGATAGTAACGGTCTTGATAGTAACAGTATTGATGGTAACAGTATTGATAGTAATAGTATTGCTGGTGGCAGTATTGATAGTAACATTATTGATAGAAGCAGTATTGATAGTACTAGTAGTGATAGTAGCAGTATCGATAGTACTAGTATTGATAGTAACATCATAGATAGTAACAGTATTGTTATTACTAGTATTGATAGTAACAGTATTGACAGTGCTAGTATTGATAGTAACAGTATCGATAGTACTAGTATTGACAGTAACAGTATTGATAGTACTAGTATTGATAGTAACATTATTGTTATTACCAGTATTGATAGTAACAGTATTGATAGTATTAGTATTGATAGTAACAGTATACAAACAGTATTGATAGTAACAGTATTGATAGTAACAGTATTGATAGTAGCAGTATTGATAGTAACAGTATACAAACAGTATTGATAGTAACCATATTGATAGTAACAGTATTGATAGTAATAGTATTATTAGTAGCAGTATTGATAGTAACAGTATACAAACAGTATTGATAGTAACCGTATTGATAGTAACAGTATTGATAGTAACAGTATAGATAGTAATAGTATTTGTAGTAACAGTATAGACAGTAGCATTATTGATAGTAGCAGTATTGATAGTAGCAGTATTGATAGTAGCAGTATTGATAGTAATATTATAGATAATAACAGTATAGATAGTAACAGTATTGATAGTAACAGTATTGATAGTAGCAGTATATATACATTAATGATAGTAACAGCATTGATAGCAGCAGTATCGATAGCAACAGTATTGATAGTAACAGTATAGATTGTAGAAGTATTGAGAGTAATAGTATTGATAGTAGCAGTATATTTACAGTATCGATAGTAACATTATTGATGGTAATAGTATTGATAGTAATATTATTGATTGTAACAGTATTGAGAGAAGCAGCATTGATAGTAACAGTATGGATAATAGCAGTATTGATAATAGCAGTATTGATAGTAGCAGTTTTGATACTAACAGTATGGATAGTATCAGCATTGATATTAACAGTATTTATAGTAACAGTATTGATATTAACAGTATTGATAGTAATAGTATTGATAGTAACAGTATAGATAGTAACAGTATAGATAATAACAGTATTGAAAGTAACAGTATTGATAGTAACAGTATTGATAGTAACAGTATTGCTAGTAACAGTATTACTAGTAACAGTATTGATATTAGAAGTATATATACATTAATGATAGTAGCAGTATTGATAGCAGCAGTATCTATAGCAACCGTATTGATAGTAACAGTATAGATAGTAGAAGTATTGAGAGTAACAGTATTGGTAGTAACAGTCTTGATAGTAGTAGTATATGTACAGTATTGATAGTAATGGTATTTATAGAAACAGTATTGATATTAACAGTATTTATAGTAACATTATTGATATTAACAGTATTTATAGTAACAGTATTGATAGTAATATTATAGATAATAACAGTATTGATAGTACCAGTATCGATATCAACAGTATTGATAGTAACATTATTAATAGTAACATTATTGATAGTAATAGTATTGATAGTAACGGTATTGATAGTAATAGTATTGATAGTAACGGTATTGATAGTAATAGTATTGATAGTAATAGTATTGATAGTAACGGTATTGATAGTAATAGTATTGATAGTAACGGTATTGATAGTAATAGTATTGATAGTAATAGTATTGATAGTAACGGTATTGATAGTAATAGTATTTATATTAATAGTATACATAGTATTTTTTCTATTGTTTCTCTTCTTCAGCAGGATGCTTTGTTGTGGATTCTTCTTCTTCTCTCCCCACATCCCTGTAATGGCCATGGGTATTCCTTAGTTAAAACCACACACACACACACACACACACACACACACACACACACACACACACACACACACACACACACACACACACACACACACACACACACACACACACACACACACACTCCCAAGCATGTGGTTACACACACACAATCACACACACACACACACACACACACACACACACACACACACACACACACACACACACACACACACACACGCACACACTTCCAAGCATGTGGTTACACACACACACACACACACACACACACACACACACACACACACACACACACACTGCCCAAGACTGTGGTCGAGCTAACTCTGACGTCAATGGAACAGTGTTCTCTCTCTTTGTTTTGGCCCTGGGAACAAACTAATGGTTGGGGGGTAGAGTGTGTGTGTGTGTGAGTGTGTGGTTCTGATTGGATTTAACTGAGGATGTCAAGACTTTTACACTCAATCCTGTGAGAAATGGCATACATTATGTAATATATTATTACAGTAAATATATAATATTATATTATATTATATTATATTATATAGATATTATATATATTATATAATATATTATATAATATTATATTCCACTTCTCCAAAAGTGCACAAGTAGACCTAACACAGTGAGAGTAAGCCTGTGGTTTGTAGACCTAACACAGTGAGAGTAAGCCTGTGGTTAGCAGACCTAACACAGTGAGAGTAAGCCTGTGGTTTGTAGACCTAACACAGTGAGAGTAAGCCTGTGGTTAGCAGACCTAACACAGTGAGAGTAAGCCTGTGGTTAGCAGACCTAACACAGTGAGAGTAAGCTAATGGTTAGTAGACCTAACACAGTGAGAGTAAGCTAATGGTTAGTAGACCTAACACAGTGAGAGTAAGCCTGTGGTTAGCAGACCTAACACAGTGAGAGTAAGCCTGTGGTTAGCAGACCTAACACAGTGAGAGTAAGCTAATGGTTAGTAGACCTAACACAGTGAGAGTAAGCTAATGGTTAGTAGACCTAACACAGTGAGAGTAAGCCTGTGGTTTGTAGACCTAACACAGTGAGAGTAAGCCTGTGGTTTGTAGACCTAACACAGTGACAGTAAGCCTGTGGTTTGTAGACCTAACACAGTGACAGTAAGCCTGTGGTTTGTAGACCTAACACAGTGAGAGTAAGCCTGTGGTTAGCAGACCTAACATAGTGACAGTAAGCTAAGGGTTAGCAGACCTAACACAGTGAGAGTAAGCCTGTGGTTTGTAGACCTAACACAGTGAGAGTAAGCCTGTGGTTTGCAGACCTAACACAGTGAGAGTAAGCCTGTGGTTTGCAGACCTAACACAGTGAGAGTAAGCCTGTGGTTTGCAGACCTAACACAGTGAGAGTAAGCCTGTGGTTAGCAGACCTAACACAGTGAGAGTAAGCCTGTGGTTTGTAGACCTAACACAGTGAGAGTAAGCCTGTGGTTTGTAGACCTAACACAGTGAGAGTAAGCCTGTGGTTAGTAGACCTAACACAGTGAGAGTAAGCCTGTGGTTAGCAGACCTAACACAGTGAGAGTAAGCCTGTGGTTAGTAGACCTAACACAGTGAGAGTAAGCCTGTGGTTAGCAGACCTAACACAGTGAGAGTAAGCCTGTGGTTTGTAGACCTAACACAGTGACAGTAAGCTAAGGGTTAGCAGACCTAACACAGTGAGAGTAAGCCTGTGGTTTGTAGACCTAACACAGTGAGAGTAAGCCTGTGGTTAGCAGACCTAACACAGTGAGAGTAAGCCTGTGGTTAGCAGACCTAACACAGTGAGAGTAAGCCTGTGGTTAGCAGACCTAACACAGTGAGAGTAAGCCTGTGGTTAGCAGACCTAACACAGTGAGAGTAAGCCTGTGGTTTGTAGACCTAACACAGTGAGAGTAAGCCTGTGGTTAGCAGACCTAACACAGTGAGAGTAAGCCTGTGGTTAGTAGACCTAACACAGTGAGAGTAAGCCTGTGGTTAGCAGACCTAACACAGTGAGAGTAAGCCTGTGGTTTGTAGACCTAACACAGTGACAGTAAGCTAAGGGTTAGCAGACCTAACACAGTGAGAGTAAGCCTGTGGTTTGTAGACCTAACACAGTGAGAGTAAGCCTGTGGTTTGTAGACCTAACACAGTGAGAGTAAGCCTGTGGTTAGCAGACCTAACACAGTGAGAGTAAGCCTGTGGTTTGTAGACCTAACACAGTGACAGTAAGCCTGTGGTTAGTAGACCTAACACAGTGAGAGTAAGCCTGTGGTTAGCAGACCTAACACAGTGAGAGTAAGCCTGTGGTTTGTAGACCTAACACAGTGACAGTAAGCTAATGGTTAGCAGACCTAACACAGTGAGAGTAAGCCTGTGGTTAGCAGACCTAACACAGTGAGAGTAAGCCTGTGGTTAGCAGACCTAACACAGTGAGAGTAAGCCTGTGGTTAGCAGACCTAACACAGTGAGAGTAAGCCTGTGGTTAGCAGACCTAACACAGTGAGAGTAAGCCTGTGGTTAGCAGACCTAACACAGTGAGAGTAAGCCTGTGGTTAGCAGACCTAACACAGTGAGAGTAAGCCTGTGGTTAGCAGACCTAACACAGTGAGAGTAAGCCTGTGGTTAGCAGACCTAACACAGTGAGAGTAAGCCTGTGGTTTGTAGACCTAACACAGTGAGAGTAAGCCTGTGGTTAGCAGACCTAACACAGTGAGAGTAAGCCTGTGGTTTGTAGACCTAACACAGTGAGAGTAAGCCTGTGGTTAGCAGACCTAACACAGTGAGAGTAAGCCTGTGGTTTGTAGACCTAACACAGTGACAGTAAGCTAATGGTTAGCAGACCTAACACAGTGACAGTAAGCTAATGGTTAGCAGACCTAACACAGTGACAGTAAGCTAATGGTTAGCAGACCTAACACAGTGACAGTAAGCTAATGGTTAACCATTACAACCAAGACTTTACGGCTAATCCATTAGAGGGGACTTTTAAATGCATGAATGCATTTAGTAAAGCCTCGTGAGCTTATTTTAAGTTTTCTAACCCCATGAGAACCCAAGCTTTTCTTTTTTTTTTGTTGATGAACAATGTAGTTTTAAACAAACATGACATAGCCTCCAAACATGACATAGCCTCCAAACATGACATAGCCTCCAAACATTACATAGCCTCCAAACATTACATAGCCTCCAAACATGACATAGCCTCCAAACATGACATAGCCTCCAAACATGACATAGCCTCCAAACATGACATAGCCTCCAAACATGACATAGCCTCCAAACATGACATAGCCTCCAAACATGACATATCCTCCAAACATGACATATCCTCCAAACATGACATAGCCTCCAAACATGACATAGCCTCCAAACATGACATAGCCTCCAAACATTACATAGCCTCCAAACATGACATAGCCTCCAAACATGATTGAAACTGTCATTTCGATCTCATGGATGGTCAGTCCTTGCATCCATAGCTATTTGTGACCGACCGCATCGATTTGGTCTCATTTAGACTTTTTCATTTAATTTTTACGTTGGATAAAAGTAGAGACTCTGAGCTAGAAAATCACTACAGTTGAGGAAAAATAGGAAAGTGATGCTCCTTGATGCGGAAGCCAGCCGCACCAATGTGTCGGAGGAAACACCATACACCTGGAGACCATGTCAGCGTGCACTGCTCCCGGCCCGCCACAGGAGTCGCTAGTGCGCGATGAGACAAGAACATCCCTGCTGGTCAAACCCTGCCCAACCCGGACGACACTGGGCCAAAGGTGCGCTACCCAATGGGCCTCCCGGTCATGGCTGGCTGCAACAGAGCCTGGACTTGAACCCAGAATTTCTAGTGGCATAGCTAGCACTCCGATGCAGTGTCGTAGACCACTGCGCCACTCGGGAGGTCCGTAAAGCTACTTTTTAACAGTGTTTTGCATCTTTTTTTTAGCTTGTTAGCTAGCTACTGTAGCTGATGTTAAGTTAGCTGGTTAACCAGTTCAAATAACGGCCATATCATATCGTCGACAGCATATTCACTTTAGCTCATTTGTCGTCATTATTACAGGAAAATAAACTCACAACAAGATCATTATTTACAAGTTAATAGCTAAATACAGAAAATAGCTTACGGTTGTGAGTGTGAGGAAATAAAAGCAGGGCTTTCTACTGGAGAAATTGTAGAACTTGGACACTGTCTCGTTGGCCTAACGTTATATCCTCATTTGACTTTGGTGCAGGTCATAAAATCAAAGTTGATGTGTTAAATGGACAGGATATACAGAAGGTACAGAGTTGATGTGTTAAATGCACAGGATATACAGAAGGTACAGAGTTGATGTGTTAAATGCACAGGATATACAGAAGGTACAGAGTTGATGTGTTAAATGCACAGGATATACAGAAGGTACAGAGTTGATGTGTTAAATGCACAGGATATACAGAAGGTACAGAGTTGATGTGTTAAATGCACAGGATATACAGAAGGTACAGTGAAATGGTTACTGGCACAGCAGAGTATTTTGTTTAGACATGTAGCTAGCTAGCTAAACAATTATCCATACTCATAACGTTACTACCCTGCATGAATCTGTAGCTAAAGCTAACCAACCAGGTTCAATGCTAACATTAGGCTGTAACGAGCAACGCAAATGGCTCTGAGATAAGAATAATATTACTGCACACATCAAACACGTAACGTTAGCTAGGGAGCCGGCTAACGTTAGCTAGCTAAACAGTACCCTTTAACTGGAAATGAAAACTACTGTCTGACAAAATTAGAAAAGTGTAATCTGTAGCTAGGTAGACTATTTTACCCGTATACAGGGATGGACGCTTCTCCCGCTCTGTCACAGATGCCATAGTTGCCCTTAGTTTGAAGATATAATCCAGAGACAGGTGTTTTATACAACAGTCTTCTGTGTGTTCTCTTTTTGACTCCCTCTGCATATTTGCAATCAAACGCCAGAATTTTCTCCATATCCTTATCTATCATACTAATTCAACTGATTTCAAAACTCGGTCCTCCAGGAAGTGGAGAGCAACACTTTTGCAGCTGCGCTAGAGGGGATTACCTACACATACTGACCAGCTGATATTATAGACAGAAGCGTGTTAAATGGTAGCCCAATCCTTACTCTTCTCTCGGCTTGTCCAGCCCATCCATTATCTAAGCCAATCATGGCCAGCGGGATGGTTGCTGTCTTGTTCCGTGGCTAAAACCAACTAGACTGGTAATTTAACAATTGTATTTGTATTTACAGATGGCCCTACAAGTTTGATATTAATTAAGGCACGTGAAAGTTTACACGTTCCAGGAGGCATTTCTGCCAAAGAAAATGCATTTTGATTAAAAAAAAAAAAATGTAAATGTGAAGTTCAAATGCCTGTGAAGTAGTTTCCTGAAATGAGTTACGTTTACCAAACCAGTGGAGTGGTGAGACTTTGTTATTCATTTAACTGAAGATTGCCCCTTTAAAGAGAGTGTTCTGTCAGTCGCTTTGACAGGTTGTGTGTGTGTGTGTGTGTGTGTGTTTGCGCGTTAATGACAGCTAGCTAGCCGAGCGTTTCTCAAAACGTTTCGCTTGACCGCTAACACATGGACCTTGTGATGGAATTCTCCAAGCGGAGTGCTATATTAAAACTGGATTAAATACTTTAGCAGACTGCCTGCACTTCTCTTCTGGCATACCTAGACATGACACACACACACACACACACACTTCGACATGGGCTTCTTTTCTGGCATACCTAGACATGACAAACACACACACACACACACACTTCGACATGGGCTTCTTTTCTGGCATACCTAGACATGACACACACACACACACACACACACACTTCGACATGGGCTTCTTTTCTGGCATACCTAGCGACTACATAATTGTCCGCAAAAGCTCTGGTGTGTTTCTTTAATCCCTGTCGGTCTGTCCGTCTGTCCGTCTGTCCGTCTGTCCAAGTTCAAGGACCAGGTAGAAGTATTAGCTTATTTGGGACAATGTGTTTTTAAATGTTTTGAAGACTAATTGGTTTACAATGTGTTTGGTCTATCAAAAACGGTGGCCTACCTTCAAACTCTTGGATGTTTTTCCCCTCTCTGATCCAAAGCCAAATTAGAAAACCACTGAAACCCAGTACCTCGGATTGAACCCATAGTCGACAGAGACACAACTCGCAGCTCATACCGCTCTGACGTTCAGCCACAATGATTTACCAAAGCCCAGTAGCAATTGTTGCCGGAACTTAACCCGAGAGTTGATTCTCTTATAAAACTCTCCAAAACCTTACACCTTAACTTAACCTGAGCTGTTTCTCTTATAATCCTCTCCCAAACCTTACACCTTAACTTAACCTGAGTTGTGTCTCTTATAATCCTCTACCAAACCTTACACCTTAACTTAACCTGAGTTGTGTCTCTTATAATCCTCTACCAAACCTTACACCTTAACTTAACCTGAGCTGTTTCTCTTAAAATCCTCTCCCAAACCTTACACCTTAACCTGAGTTGGGTCTCTTATAATCCTCTCCCAAACCTTACACCTTAACTTAACCTGAGTTGTGTCTCTTATAATCCTCTCCCAAACCTTAAACCTTAACCTGAGTTGTGTCTCTTATAATCCTCTCCCAAACCTTACACCTTAACCTGAGCTGTTTCTCTTATAATCCTCTCCCAAACCTTACACCTTAACTTAACCTGAGCTGTTTCTCTTATAATCCTCTCCCAAACCTTACACCTTAACCTGAGTTGGGTCTCTTATAATCCTCTCCCAAACCTTACACCTTAACTTAACCTGAGCTGTTTCTCTTATAATCCTCTCCCAAACCTTACACCTTAACTTAACCTGAGCTGTTTCTCTTATAATCCTCTCCCAAACCTTACACCTTAACTTAACCTGAGTTGTGTCTCTTATAATCCTCTCCCAAACCTTACACCTTAACTTAACCCTAGAGTTGTTTCTGTGTGCCAACCTTTTACAAGTTTGTCACAGAACGTCAGGAGATTAAGTCAGTTTACTCGTTAAAAATAGATGTTTGTCCAAGGACATCGGGACATGAAGTCAGACTGTGACATCTTGTTGCCCGTCCTAACCCCTTGTTCAATGTCTAAATATCAATGATTGATTCAATTGATTCAAATGACACGCCATTACCTGCAATATCTTATGTTATTTTCAGTCCTACATTGATATTGATTAGTGAATTGTTGGGTTTGAAGCTGGCAAAGTAAGTTATTTCACTGTACTTAGTTAATAAATTTCACTGTACTGTACTTAGTTAATAAACATGAAACTATTTATTGCAATATGTGTGACATTTGAAGAATTTGCGCAATATCGTGTCCTCTTTTTATCCACGTCCATTTTTGATGATGTAACAATGAACATGCAAGTGTTCTGAAGCGCTCATCTGGTGTTCTAATGCGTGACTGCCAGGAGCTGAAAGGAGAGATCGAGGGCAGTACGGATGGAGGGAAGGAGGTGTTTTACCATTCTACCATTAGGGGGACAAACTTGAGCATAAATCTGAATGACAGAGGCCTTGGTGGTGCCCCCTGGTCGACCCACCGGCCCTTGATACTCACACAGACTCACACACACACACAGAGACAAAAACACACACACACACACAGTACCGTACACAAACCGCACACACACACACAACATACACACAACCGTACAGACTCACACACACGCCCTGAGATGGACCCTGTGGCTGTGGTGTGTACATGAAGAGGAATGCCCTGTAGTGGAGGTGCTGAAAGGTGTGTGTGTGTGTGTGTGTGTGTGTGTGTGTGTGTGTGTGTGTGTGTGTGTGTGTGTGTGTGTGTGTGTGTGTGTGTGTGTGTGTGTGTGTGTGTGTGTGTGTGTGCGGAGGTGATGAAAGATCATACCCAGTGTTTCACTGTTCTTCCTCTACTGTTAACCACTACCAGCTGAAGGTCAAGGGTCACATCACACCTAGACGCACAGTGCTGTAACACACACACACACACAAGCTGGATCTCTGGTTCGGAGGAGGAGTGGGGATGTGTTTTCATGTGTGTGTGAATCTCAAGTTCTCTCCGTGACCCCTAAGCTTTGGGAGTGTATGTGTGAATCTCAAGTTCTCTCCATGACCCCTGAGTTTTGGTACTATGTGTGAGAGTGTTCTAGGAGCTCATCATCAGTGGCCAGTTTACAGTGTTTAGGTCATCAAGAGTTCAAAGGTTATTCAGAGGTCTATCAGAGTTTAACAGAGATCCTAAGATTTCCACACAGAAGTGTAGAAGCATTGATTCTCCTCTCCTCTCCTCTCCTCTCCTCTCCTCTCCTCTCCTCTCCTCTCCTCTCCTCTCCTCTCCTCTCCTCTCCTCTCCTCTCCTCTCCTCTCCTCTCCTCTCCTCTCCTCTCCTCTCCACTCCTCTCCTCTCCTCTCCTCTTCTCTTTTCTTCTCCACTCTACTCTTCTCTTCTCCTCTTCTCTTTTTCCTGGCTATTCACATCCCAAACTCCCATTTTTCCCAGTCAGACTTCCGTATTCCCAGTTCTCCAGGCAGGAGGTTGCGGTGACGGCAATGGGTCTGACCTTGGAATGAACGCTGTGTGTGGGGGAGGGGGAGGATGGGGGGGAGCGCCACCAACCTCGCTGGCCCGTAAATCTGACAGAACATTTGTTTGCCCTCTGAACTTGAACACCCTCCCCCCTCGTCTCCTCTCTCTCCCCCCCTCCTCTCCCCCCTGAGCCTCGTTTGACAAGGTCTGTTTAAGCCATCAGAGAAGGGGAGGGAGAGAATCGAGAGAGAGGGAGAGGGAGGAAGAGGGCAGAGGGGTGTGAGTTTAGAAAGGGGAGAGAGGGAGTAGGAGAGAAGGATGGGAGTGAGAGGAGAGGGGGAGAGGAGAGGGGAGAGAGGAGAGAAGAGGAGAGGGGGAGAGGGGGAGAGGGGGAGAGGATAGGCGAGGGGGAGAGAAGAGGAGAGAGGAGGAAAGTAGATGGGGGAGAGGAGAAGAGAGGTGGGAGAGGAGAGGTGGGAGAGGAGTGGAGAGGACAGGACAGGAGAGGAGAGGAGAGGAGAGGAGAGGGGGGAGAGGAGAGGGGGAGATGAGATGAGAGGAGAGGAGAGGAGAGGAGAGGAGAGGAGAGGAGAGGAGAGGAGAGGAGAGGAGAGGAGAGGAGAGGAGAGGAGAAGAGAGGAGAGGAGAGGAGAGGGGGAGATGAGAGGAGAGGAGAGGAAAGTAGATGGGGGAGTGTTCTGGCTAATGAGAGGCTGTTGCGCTCGACTCTGGTCATAAATCCCTCCCTCCTCCTCTCCCCTCCTCCCTTCCTCCCCCTCAGGCGTTGTTTCACAAGTCTCTCTTTCTCTCTCTCTCCCTCTTTACAGCACTGTAATGACCCTGACTCCCATACTATACTAACTATTTCTCTGATCTGGTGTGTGCGTGTGTGTGTGTGTGTGTGTGCGTGCGTGCGTGGGTGTGTGTATGTATGTGTGTGTGTGCGAGTGCCTTTCTGCACTTTGACCCTGTCGCTTGTAAGGGCAAAGAAAACCGGAGGGAAGAGAGGATGAAGAGAGCTGAGGGGGTTAGGTTGTTATGGGGTGACTTAACAGCGGTGTTGACCAGGGGGTCTCTGTTTTTGTGTCTCTGTTATAATTGACTGTGTTAAAATGTTTGACCCCTGACCCCAGGGAGGAGAAGGAAAAGAAAGGAGAGGTTACAGCGCTATAGCATTAATGAGGTTGCGGTGTGTTAAAGAAGTGGGGATCGTACTGATTCTTGACTCTCCCTCCTCAAAAGATATGAAGAACTGTTTAGAAAAGGACCCACTTTGCAAAGTGGATACGAGAGAGCATTTTTTGGTAAGTGGGACCCATTGTTGGTTTAAAGGGGCAATTAGCAGTTCCTAAAACCCCTTTTTTTTGGACTTATAAATTAATAATATGTACGCTCATTGAATCTTGAAGAATATAACTTATTAATGCCTCATGTAATTAGTTCAACTGTCGAACCCAGTCGGAACACAACATATGCTCAAATCCAATGGTATTCGTCACGTGCTTGGTAAACAATAGGTGTGGACTACCAGTGAAATGCTGACTTTACCGGGCCCTTCCCAACAATGTAGAGAGAAATAACATAAGAGAAATAAGAGAAACGTAAAACATGTAATAATGAAAATAATAATAAATATATTATAATATATTATAATTATATATACACAATGAGTAATGATGACATTATACAGGGAGTACCAGTACTGAGTAATGACATCATGGCTTTATACAGGGGGTACCAGTACTGAGTAACGATAACATGGCTGTATAGACAGGGTACCAGTACTGAGTAATGAGTATAACATGGCTTTATACAGGGGGTACCAGTACTGAGTAATGATAACATGGCTTTATACAGGGGGTACCAGTACTGAGTAATGATTACATGGCTTTATACAGGGGGTACCAGTACTGAGTAATGATAACATGGCTTTATACATGGGGGTACCAGTACTGAGTAATGATTACATGGCTTTATACAGGGGGTACCAGTACTGAGTAATGATAACATGGCTTTATACAGGGGGTACCAGTACTGAGTAATGATTACATGGCTTTATACAGGGGGTACCAGTACTGAGTAATGATTACATGGCTTTATACAGGGGGTACCAGTACTGAGTAATGATTACATGGCTTTATACAGGGGGTACCAGTACTGAGTAATGATAACATGGCTTTATAAAGGGGGTACCAGTACTGAGTAATGATTACATGGCTTTATACAGGGTACCAATACTGAGTAATGATAACATGGCTTTATACAGGGGGTACCAGTACTGAGTAATGATAACATGGCTTTATACAGGGAGTACCAGTACTGAGTAATGATAACATGGCTTTATACAGGGAGTACCAGTACTGAGTAATGATAACATTGCTGTATAGACAGGGTACCAGTACTGAGTAATGATAACATGGCTTTATACAGGGGGTACCAGTACTGAGTAATGATAACATGGCTTTATACAGGGGGTACCAGTACTGAGTAACGATAACATGGCTTTATACAGGGGGTACCAGTACTGAGTAATGATAACATGGCTGTATAGACAGGGTACCAGTACTGAGTAATGATAACATGGCTTTATACAGGGGGTACCAGTACTGAGTAATGATAGCATGGCTTTATACAGGGGGTACCAGTACTGAGTAATGATAACATGGCTTTATACAGGGGGTACCAGTACTGAGTAATGATTACATGGCTTTAAACACAGGGTACCAGTACTAAGTAATGATAACATGGCTTTATACAGGGGGTACCAGTACTGAGTAATGATTACATGGCTTTATACAGGGGGTACCAGTACTGAGTAATGATAACATGGCTGTATAGACAGGGTACCAGTACTGAGTAATGATAACATGGCTTTATACACAGGGTACCAGTACTGAGTAATGATAACATGGCTTTATACAGGGGGTACCAGTACTGAGTAATGATAACATGGCTTTATACAGGGGGTACCAGTACTGAGTAATGATAACATGGCTTTATACAGGGAGTACCAGTACTGAGTAATGATAACATTGCTGTATAGACAGGGTACCAGTACTGAGTAATGATAACATGGCTTTATACAGGGGGTACCAGTACTGAGTAATGATAACATGGCTTTATACAGGGAGTACCAGTACTGAGTAATGATAACATGGCTTTATACAGGGGTACCAGTACTGAGTAACGATAACATGGCTTTATACAGGGGGTACCAGTACTGAGTAATGATAACATGGCTGTATAGACAGGGTACCAGTACTGAGTAATGATAACATGGCTTTATACAGGGGGTACCAGTACTGAGTAATGATAACATGGCTGTATACACAGGGTACCAGTACTGAGTAATGATAACATGGCTTTATACAGGAGGTACCAGTACTGAGTAACGATAACATGGCTTTATACAGGGGGTACCAGTACTGAGTAATGATAACATGGCTTTATACAGGGAGTACCAGTACTGAGTAACGATAACATGGCTGTATAGACAGGGTACCAGTACTGAGTAATGATAATATGGCTTTATACAGGGGGTACCAGTACTGAGTAATGAT
>NC_143030.1:8414592-8419592 GCF_057628025.1 Oncorhynchus mykiss
TATAATCGCATCTATATAGGTTATAATCACGTCTATATAGGCTATAACCAAGTCTATATAGGTTATAATCACATCTATATAGGCTGTAACCAAGTCTATATAGGCTATAACCAAGACCATATAGGTTATAACCAATTCTATATAGGTTATAACCAAGTCTATATAGGTTATAATCACATCTATATAGGTTATAACCAAGTCTATATAGGTTATAACCAAGTCTATATAGGTTATAATCACGTCTATATAGGCTAAAACCGTCTAAATAGGTTATAATCACGTCTATATAGGTTATAACCAAGTCTATATAGGTTATAACCAAGTCTATATAGGTTATAATCACGCCTATATAGGTTATAATCACGTCTATATAGGTTATAATCACGTCTATATAGGTTATAACCAAGTCTATATAGGTTATAATCACGTCTATATAGGTTATAATCACGTCTATATAGGTTATAATCACGTCTATATAGGTTATAATCACGTCTATATAGGCTATAACCAAGTCTATATAGGTTATAATCAAGCCTATATAGGTTATAATCACGTCTATATAGGTTATAATCACGTCTATATAGGTTATAATCACGTCTATATAGGTTATAATCACGCCTATATAGGTTATAATCACGTCTATATAGGTTATAATCACGTCTATATAGGTTATAATCACGTCTATATAGGTTATAATCACGTCTATATAGGTTATAATCACGTCTATATAGGTTATAATCACGTCTATATAGGTTATAATCACGTCTATATAGGTTATAATCAAGCCTATATAGGTTATAATCACGTCTATATAGGTTATAATAACGTCTATATAGGTTATAATCAAGCCTATATAGGTTATAATCACGTCTATATAGGTTATAATCACGTCTATATAGGCTATAATCACGTCTATATAGGTTATAATCACGTCTATATAGGTTATAATCACGTCTATATAGGTTATAATCACGTCTATATAGGTTATAATCACGTCTATATAGGTTATAATCACGTCTATATAGGTTATAATCACGTCTATATAGGCTATAATCACGTCTATATAGGTTATAATCACGTCTATATAGGTTATAATCACGTCTATATAGGTTATAATCACGTCTATATAGGTTATAATCACGTCTATATAGGTTATAATCACGTCTATATAGGTTATAATCACGTCTATATAGGTTATAATCAAGTCTATATAGGTTATAATCACGTCTATATAGGTTATAACCAAGTCTATATAGGTTATAACCAAGTCTATATAGGTTATAATCACGTCTATATAGGCTAAAACCGTCTAAATAGGTTATAATCACGTCTATATAGGTTATAACCAAGTCTATATAGGTTATAATCACGTCTATATAGGTTATAATCACGTCTATATAGGTTATAATCACGTCTATATAGGTTATAATCAAGCCTATATAGGTTATAATCACGTCTATATAGGTTATAATCACGTCTATATAGGTTATAATCACGTCTATATAGGTTATAATCACGTCTATATAGGTTATAATCACGTCTATATAGGTTATAATCACGTCTATATAGGTTATAATCACGTCTATATAGGTTATAATCACGTCTATATAGGTTATAATCACGTCTATATAGGTTATAATCACGTCTATATAGGTTATAATCACGTCTATATAGGTTATAATCACGTCTATATAGGTTATAATCACGTCTATATAGGTTATAAGAGTCAGAGAGTTTCTATTCAACACTTTTTGTCGATTTGGACCTGCTCATTGACATGCTGCGGGCCATCTGGATGAGTTGGGCCTCCTGGTGAAGGTGCTGTGGGTCCTCTGGATAAGATGGGCCTCCTGGTGAAGGTACTGTGGTTTCTCTTGATGAAATGGACCTCCTGGTGGCGGTACTGTGGGTTCTCTGGATGAGATGGGCCTCCTGGACGAGGTGGTCACATTGGAATTCTACACAACAAACGAGGTGGAATTGAGCCTCGCCCTTTTCCTGGATCTGTGTCCACAGCGCTCTCGCACATATCATCCAGAGTTCATACATACACACACACACACACACGCGCACACACCCACCCACCAGGGATTGTCTCAATGGATTGGTCCCTTGCCCCAGAATGTGTGTCTTGGACGTAAACCTGTGTTGCTCTTATTGAACCATGCCATCTCTCTCCTACCGGACAGGAAGCTTGCAGGTCACATGGACATGTACACACACACACACACACACACACACACACACACACACACACACACACACTCATACACACACGTGTGCAAGCCCACACTCACATGTACTGAAACATGTACAGTTGCATACGCTGTGAAAGCTAATATTTGTCCTGGCTCTTGACCAGGGGACCACGGCTTTAAGCTGAACAGTCGTGTGTGTGTGTGTGTGTGTGAGTGTGTGTGTGTGTGTGTGTGTGTGTGTGTGGTTAGTAATTGCGGTGGTGGTGTTTTTGCTTCTCCTCTGTTTCTCCCTTTTTTTTAAGGATTTGTAGAACTTGATCCAACCAGAGGGATCCTCTCTCCCTCACTACGTCTCTCTCTCTCTCTCACCACCTCCCTCTCTCCCTCACTACCTCCCTCTCTCCCTCACTACCTCCCTCTCTCTCTCTCCCTCACTACCTCTCTCTCTCACTACCTCCCTCTCTCCCTCACTACCTCCCTCTCTACCTCCCTCTCTCTCTCCCTTACCACCTCCCTCTCTCTCTCTCCCTCACTACCTCTCTCTCTCACTACCTCCCTCTCTCCCTCACTACCTCCCTCTCTACCTCCCTCTCTCTCTCCCTTACCACCTCCCTCTCTCTCTCCCTCACTACCTCCCTCACTCTCTCCCTCTCTCTCTCCCTTACCACCTCCCTCTCTCTCTCTCCCTCACCACCTCTCTCTCTTCCTCTCTCTCTCCCTCACTACCTCTCTCTCGCTCTCTCCCTCACCACCTCCCTCACAACCCTCTCTCTCTCTCCCTCACAACCTCTCTCACTCTCTCTCCCTCAACCTCTCTCCCTCACAACCTCTCTCCCTCACAACCCCTCTCTTTCTCTCTCTCTCCCTCACAACCTCTCTCCATCACAACCCCTCTCTTTCTCTCTCTCTCCCTCACAACCCCTCTCTCTCTCTCTCTCTCCCTCACAACCCCTATCTCTCTCCTTCTCTACCTGGTCATTTACTGCTGTGTTAGTGTGAGGCATGAAAACTATGCTTTAAAACACACACACAAACGCACAGAGGGGACAGAGGAACTCATAAACAGGTGAACTGTGAGAGTAGAGTTCAAAGGGCAAGGAGAGGTCACACTTTCAGAGGTTCCCATGGTGTGTGTGTGTGTGTCTGTGTGTGTGTTTGTCTCTGTGTGTGTGTGTGTGTGTGTGTGTGTGTGTGTGTGTGTGTGTGTGTGTGTGTGTGTGTGTGTCTCTCTGTGTGTGTGTGTGTGTGTGTGTGTGTGTGTGTGTGTGTGTGTGTGTGTGTGTGTCTCTCTCTCTGTGTGTGTGTGTGTGTGTGTGTGTGTGTGTGTGTGTGGGTGTGGGTGTGTGTGTGTGTAGACTGCTAGGTCCCAGAGAGAGGGCTAAACTGGGGTTGCTGACCTGTGTCTGAACCTAGTTCTCACTCTCGAGGTTTCAGAGGAGTGTCCACACAGACACACACACATATGCACGCACACACAGTTTTCTTAGTTATGAGCCCCACTGTGGAGGTCCATGATCCCCTGCTGTCACGCCTCATTATTGACTCTCACAAACACTTCCTGCCAGACAAATAGGGTCCCACTGCAGAGCTACAATTTTACACACAGAACACGTCCTCCAGGAGGCCCATCTCATGCAGGGGGCCCTGTCCTCCTCATCCACGGGGCTCAAGTCAACCAGGGGGCCCTATCAAGAATCTCTCTATCAAGAACCTCTCTGTCAAGATCCTCTCTATCAAGAACCTCTCTGTCAAGATCCTCTCTGTCAAGATCCTCTCTGTCAAGATCCTCTCTGTCAATATCCTCTATTTCAAGATCCTCTCTGTCAAGATCCTCTCTGTCAATATCCTCTATTTCAAGATCCTCTCTATGAAGATCCTCTCTGTCAAGATCCTCTATTTCAAGATCCTCTCTACGGAGATCCTCTCTGTCAAGATCCTGCTAATTCTAGGATGTCCACCTTATTCATTATCATTTAAAAGGCTAAACTGATCCAAAATCAGCACTCCTTCTCTGAGACTCTTGGTACAGTTCTCTAACTGTTCCTAGATCTGTATTCTATAGCTTTCCTTTCAATTATTTACGTTAGGATTTAGGGGAATGGAAGCTGTTCCTAGATCTGTGTTCTTGACACATGCAGTGTGTGAGTGGCGCCAAAGTACCTCAATAAGATAATAGAAAACAGCTTAAAAAAACCCTGATACAGAGATCTCTGAATTTAGAACTAAAGAATATTATAATCTCTGAATTTAGAACTAAAGAATATTATAATCTCTGAATTTAGAACTAAAGAATATTATAATCTCTGAATTTAGAACTAAAGAATATTATAATCTCTGAATTTAGAACTAAATAATATTATAATCTCTGAATTTAGAACTAAAGAATATTATAATCTCTGAATTTAGAACTAAATAATATTATAATCTCTGAATTTAGAACTAAAGAATATTATAATCTCTGAATTTAGAACTAAAGAATATTATAATCTCTGAATTTAGAACTAAAGAATATTATAATCTCTGAATTTAGAACTAATGAATATTATAATCTCTGAATTTAGAACTAAAGTATATTATAATCTCTGAATTTAGAACTAAAGAATATTATAATCTCTGAATTTAGAACTAAAGAATATTATAATCTCTGAATTTAGAACTAAAGAATATTAGAATCTCTAAATTTAGAACTAAAGAATATTGGAATGTAGGGATCTCACAACGAACTGTGATTTCCTTCATACCTAACTAGGGGCAACTAGAGGGCAAATTATTAAAGAAATCCACAAAACATTCACCACCCAT
>NC_143030.1:8422092-8434592 GCF_057628025.1 Oncorhynchus mykiss
GGATTAACTTCTTGGTAACAGAGGGCAGTATTTTCACTGCCTGCTACTCATCCCCAGAAGATAAGATATGCAAATTATTAGTAGATTTGGATAGAAAACACTCTGAAGTTTCTAAAACTGTTTGCATCATGTCTGTGAGTATAACATAAACTTTTTAGCAGGCGAAACGACGAGGACAAACCATTCAGATTTTTTTTTTAGGTCACTCTCTTTTCAATGGGAATCTAGATTTCTAAGGGACATTCGTGCAGTTCCTATCGCTTCCACTGGATGCCAACAGTCTTTAGAAATTGGTTGAGGTTTTTCCTTTGTGTAATGAAGAAGTACGGCCATCTTGAACGAGGGTCACTTGAAGTGTAGTTAGATAGAGGTGCATGACCAGCCACAGTTTGTTTTCCTCCTGTATTGAACACAGATCATCCGGTCTTCAATTGTATTGATTATTTACGTTAAAAATTACCTAAAGTTGTATTACAAAAGTAGTTTGACATGTTTTGGCAAAGTTTACAGGTAACTTTTGAGAAATTTGCGCAAGTTGGAACAGGTGTTTTCTGGATCAAACGCTCCAAATAAATGGACATTTTGGATAGATTTGTGTCACGCCTGCAGGTTGAAATATGTTTCTCTCTCTTTGTTTATAGAGGTGCTGTCCTCAGATAATATCATCGTTTCCTTTCGCCGAAAAGCCTTTTTGAAATCTGACATGTCGGCTGGATTCACAACAAGTGTAGCTTTAATTTGCTATCTTGCATGTGTGATTTAATGAAAATGAGATTTTTCTAGTAATTTAATTTGAATTTGGCGCTCTGCCATTTCACCGGATGTTGTCGAGGGGTTCTGGCTGTGAAAGGTTTTAAATAACCTTTATGCCACTTGGGTGGATGTACTGTTGTTGTGTTCATCTTACCGTGACCGTCAGCCTATCACACGTGAGCATCCATGACCCTCGGCCTATCACATGTGAGCAGCCGTGACCCTCGACCTATCACATGTGAGCATAGTAGACTCAGCAGGTGTTTAATGTCACTCATTTAATTGGTGGGGGCTGGGCCAGTTGCTCCTCTCACAGACTGTGCACAGGTCTGCCGGGCTGTGGCTCCTCCAGGTGTGGGTCTGCGGTGGGGGGCAGGGGGGTGATAGGCCTCGTTTGGGTGGGTCTGAAGCTGGGGCTGAGGTGGTCTGTGCTGTACTGTACTGGCTTTGGTGGGCGTTGAATTTGGTGGTGTTGTGGACGTGGCTGGGGGGTCAAGGGTGCTGCTCCGAGAGGATGTCTCGGTGATCTCGGGGGGTGGGGGTGGAGATTGCTCCGCTGTTCCTGGGTGGAGAGGTCGGGCTGCAGTTTAAAGCGACGTCCTTGAGAGTCTTGGCAAGGATGGGGACTGTCTCCCTGTACAGGTGAACATGGTCATAGAGACGGTCCAGATCGAGGGTGGGATGGTGGGGACTGTCTTCCTGTACAGGTGAACATGGTCATAGAGACAGTCCAGATCGAGGGTGGGGACTGTCTCCCTGTACAGGTGAACATGGTCATAGAGACGGTCCAGATCGAGGGTGGGGACTGTCTCCCTGTACAGGTGAACATGGTCATAGAGACAGTCCAGATTGAGGGTGGGGACTGTCTCCCTGTACAGGTGAACATGGTCATAGAGACGGTCCAGATCGAGGGTGGGGACTGTCTTCCTGTACAGGTGAACATGGTCATAGAGACAGTCCAGATTGAGGGTGGGGACTGTCTCCCTGTACAGGTGAACATGGTCATAGAGACAGTCCAGATCGAGGATGGGGACTGTCTCCCTGTAAAGGTGAAAATGGTCATAGAGACAGTGCAGATCGAGGGTGGGGACTGTCTCCCTGTACAGGTGAACATGGTCATAGAGACGGTCCAGATTGAGGGTGGGGACTGTCTCCCTGTACAGGTGAACATGGTCATAGAGACATTCCAGATTGAGGGTGGGGACTGTCTCCCTGTACAGGTGAACATGGTCATAGAGACAGTCCAGATCGAGGATGGGGACTGTCTCCCTGTAAAGGTGAACATGGTCATAGAGACGGTCCAGATCGAGGGTGGGGACTGTCTCCCTGTACAGGTGAACATGGTCATAGAGGGTGGGGGTGGGGACTGTCTCCCTGTACAGGTGAACATGGTCATAGAGACATTACAGATTGAGGGTGGGGACTGTCTCCCTGTACAGGTGAACATGGTCATAGAGACAGTCCAGATTGAGGGTGGGGACTGTCTCCCTGTACAGGTGAACATGGTCATAGAGACGGTCCAGATCGAGGGTGGGGACTGTCTCCCTGTACAGGTGAACATGGTCATAGAGACAGTCCAGATTGAGGGTGGGGACTGTCTCCCTGTACAGGTGAACATGGTCATAGAGACAGTCCAGATCGAGGATGGGGACTGTCTCCCTGTAAAGGTGAACATGGTCATAGAGACAGTGCAGATCGAGGGTGGGGACTGTCTCCCTGTACAGGTGAACATGGTCATAGAGACAGTCCAGATTGAGGGTGGGGACTGTCTCCCTGTACAGGTGAACATGGTCATAGAGACATTCCAGATTGAGGGTGGGGACTGTCTCCCTGTACAGGTGAACATGGTCATAGAGACAGTCCAGATCGAGGATGGGGACGGTCTCCCTGTAAAGGTGAACATGGTTATAGAGACGGTCCAGATCGAGGGTGGGGGCTGTCTCCCTGTACAGGTGAACATGGTCATAGAGACAGTCCAGATTGAGGGTGGGGACTGTCTCCCTGTACAGGTGAACGTGGTCATGGAGACAGTCCAGATCGAGGATGGGGACTTTCTCCCTGTAAAGGTGAACATGGTCATAAAGACAGTGCAGATTGAGGATGGGGACTGTCACCCTGTACAGGTGAACATGGTCATAGAGACGGTCCAGATTGAGGGTGGGGACTGTCTCCCTGTACAGGTGAACATGGTCATAGAGACATTCCAGATTGAGGGTGGGGACTGTCTCCCTGTACAGGTTAACATGGTCATAGAGACAGTCCAGATTGAGGATGGGGACTGTCTCCCTGTACAGGTGAACATGGTCATAGAGACAGTACAGATTGAGGGTGGGGACTGTCTCCCTGTACAGGTGAACATGGTCATAGATACAGTCCTGATCGAGGATGGGGACTGTCTCCCTGTACAGGTTAACATGGTCATAGAGACAGTGCAGATCGAGGGTGGGGACTGTCTCCCTGTACAGGTGAACATGGTCATAGAGACAGTCCAGATTGAGGGTGGGGACTGTCTCCCTGTACAGGTGAACATGGTCATAGAGACATTCCAGATTGAGGGTGGGGACTGTCTCCCTGTACAGGTGAACATGGTCATAGAGACATTCCAGATTGAGGGTGGGGACTGTCTCCCTGTACAGGTGAACATGGTCATAGAGACAGTCCAGATCGAGGATGGGGACGGTCTCCCTGTAAAGGTGAACATGGTCATAGAGACGGTCCAGATCAAGGGTGGGGACTGTCTCCCTGTACAGGTGAACATGGTCATAGAGACAGTCCATATTGAGGGTGGGGACTGTCTCCCTGTACAGGTGAACGTGGTCATAGAGACAGTCCAGATCGAGGATGGGGACTGTCTCCCTGTAAAGGTGAACATGGTCATAAAGACAGTGCAGATCGAGGGTGGCGACTGTCACCCTGTACAGGTGAACATGGTCATAGAGACGGTCCAGATTGAGGGTGGGGACTGTCTCCCTGTACAGGTGAACATGGTCATAGAGACATTCCAGATTGAGGATGGGGACTGTCTCCCTGTACAGGTGAACATGGTCATAGAGACAGTCCAGATCGAGGATGGGGACTGTCTCCCTGTACAGGTGAATATGGTCATAGAGACAGTCCAGATCGAGGATGGGGACTGTCTCCCTGTAAAGGTGAACATGGTCATAGAGACAGTGCAGATCGAGGGTGGGAACTGTCTCCCTGTACAGGTGAACATGGTCATAGAGACGGTCCAGATTGAGGGTGGGGACTGTCTCCCTGTACAGGTGAACATGGTCATAGAGACATTCCAGATTGAGGGTGGGGACTGTCTCCCTGTACAGGTGAACATGGTCATAGAGACAGTCCAGATCGAGGATGGGGACTGTCTCCCTGTAAAGGTGAACATGGTCATAGAGACAGTCCAGATCGAGGATGGGGCTGTCTCCATGTACAGGTGAACATGGTCATAGAGACGGTCCAGATCGAGGGTGGGGGCTGTCTCCCTGTACAGGTGAACATGGTCATAGAGACAGTCTAGATCGAGGGTGGGATGGTGGGGACTGTCTCCCTGTACAGGTGAACATGGTCATAGAGACAGTGCAGATCGAGGGTGGGATGGTGGGGACTGTCTCCCTGTACAAGTGAACATGGTCATAGAGACAGTCCAGATCGAGGGTGGGGACTGTCTCCCTGTACAGGTGAACATGGTCATAGAGACGGTCCAGATCGAGGATGGGGACTGTCTCCCTGTACAGGTGAACATGGTCATAGAGACAGTCCAAATCGAGGGTGGGATGGTGGGGACCGTCTCCCTGTACAGGTGAACATGGTCATAGAGACAGTGCAGATCGAGGGTGGGGACTGTCTCCCTGTACAAGTGAACATGGTCATAGAGACAGTCCAGATCGAGGGTGGGGACTGTCTCCCTGTACAGGTGAACATGGTCATAGAGACGGTCCAGATCGAGGATGGGGACTGTCTCCCTGTACAGGTGAACATGGTCATAGAGACAGTCCAAATCGAGGGTGGGATGGTGGGGACCGTCTCCCTGTACAGGTGAACATGGTCATAGAGACAGTGCAGATCGAGGGTGGGAACTGTCTCCCTGTACAGGTGAACATGGTCATAGAGACGGTCCAGATTGAGGGTGGGGACTGTTTCCCTGTACAGGTGAACATGGTCATAGAGACGGTCCAGATTGAGGGTGGGGACTGTCTCCCTGTACAGGTGAACATGGTCATAGAGACATTCCAGATTGAGGGTGGGGACTGTCTCCCTGTACAGGTGAACATGGTCATAGAGACAGTCCAGATCGAGGATGGGGACTGTCTCCCTGTAAAGGTGAACATGGTCATAGAGACAGTCCAGATCGAGGATGGGGCTGTCTCCCTGTACAGGTGAACATGGTCATAGAGACGGTCCAGATCGAGGGTGGGGGCTGTCTCCCTGTACAGGTGAACATGGTCATAGAGACAGTCTAGATCGAGGGTGGGATGGTGGGGACTGTCTCCCTGTACAAGTGAACATGGTCATAGAGACAGTCCAGATCGAGGGTGGGGACTGTCTCCCTGTACAGGTGAACATGGTCATAGAGACGGTCCAGATCGAGGATGGGGACTGTCTCCCTGTACAGGTGAACATGGTCATAGAGACAGTCCAAATCGAGGGTGGGATGGTGGGGACCGTCTCCCTGTACAGGTGAACATGGTCATAGAGACAGTCCAGATCGAGGGTGGGATGGTGGGCCAGGTGTACATTGGGTCGCAGGGCACAGTCCAGATCGAGGGTGGGATGGTGGGCCAGGTGTACATTGGGTTGCAGGGCTCAGTCCCGGGAGAGGCTGGTGTTTATTCTTTGGATTGTGGCAGGGTGGAAATCCTTCCTCTGTAGAAGGGTTGACACCACGATCCTTGAGTTGGGGAAGATTGCGGCCTTCTCAATCACTCCCCGTAGTGAAGTCGCCACCCTCTCCCGCTGAGCACGCAGGTCATTGCTTCCGGTGTGTATGATTATGTGGCTTGGCGACCCGAGATGGTCCTTATCAAGCAGCTCCATGGCACTCTGCGTTGTTGGGCACCACACCGTTCTCCTTTTGTGTCTAGGGAAAAGTTTCTTCTCCTGAACAAACTTCCCATTTGAGTTCATCAACAGGACGATATCAGCCAGTGTTTCTTCTTGACTGGAAGGGTTAGAGGGGGGCTGGTGGGTGTTGGAGCTGGGGTGTGGCTGGTATCCTTCTTCTGAGGTAGAGGGGGGGCTGGTGGGTGTTGGAGCTGGGGTGTGGCTGGTCTGTTTCTTCTGGACTGGAGGGGGTAGGGGGGGGCCTGGTCGGTGTTGGAGCTGGGGTGTGGCTGGTCTGTTTCTTCTGAGGTAGAGGGGGGGCTGGTGGGTGTTGGAGCTGGGGTGTGGCTGGTCTGTTTCTTCTGGACTGGAGGGGGTAGAGGGGGGGCTGGTCGGTGTTGGAGCTGGGGTGTGGCTGGTCGGTGCCGGTGCAGTCAGTTGGAGGCTTTTCTGTGTACTGGGTGAGTCATGTAGCAGGCAGGGCTGGGGAGGTCTGGCTGGTTGAGGTGGGCTCCACTGCTGGTTGAGGACAGGGCTGGGGAGGTCTGGCTGGTTGAGGACAGGGCTGGGGAGGTCTGGCTGGTTGAGGACAGGGCTGGGGAGGTCTGACGGGTTGAGAATAGGGCTGGCGAGGCCTGGCTGGTTGAGGACAGGGCTGGGGAGGTCTGGCTGGTTGAGGACAGGGCTGGGGAGGTCTGGCTGGTTGAGGACAGGGCTGGGGAAGGTCTGACTGGTTGAGAACAGGGCTGGGGAGGCCTGGCTGGTTGAGGACAGGGCTGGGGAGGTCTGGCTGGTTGAGGACAGGGCTGGGGAGGTCTGGCTGGTTGAGGACAGGGCTGGGGAGGTCTGGCTGGTTGAGCTGGGCTCCTCTGCTGTTTAAGGACAGGTCATAGAGTGGTGTTCTAGCTGCTCCTGAAGCCTGTCCTCTGTTCTCGTTCTCTCCTGAAGCCTGTCCTCTGTTCTCGTTCTCTCCTGCAGCCTGTCCTCTGTCCTCTGTTCTCTCCTGCAGCCTGTCCTCTGTTCTCTCCTGCAGCCTGTCCTCTGTTCTCTTTCTCTCCTGCAGCCTGTCCTCTGTTCTCTTTCTCTCCTGAAGCCTGTCCTCTGTTCTCTTTCTCTCCTGAAGCCTGTCCTCTGTTCTCTTTCTCTCCTGCATCTCCTCTCTTAGTGTGGTCAGATCGTTATTACTGTTCTGCCTGTCTTTTTGGAGCTCTCTCACCTCCTTTGTTAGATCAGTCAGCTCTCTCACCTCCTTTGTTAGATCAGTCAGCTCTCTCACCTCCTTTGTTAGATCAGTCAGCTCTCTCACCTCCTGTGTTAGATCAGCCAGCTCTCTCGCCTCCTTTGTTAGATCAGTCAGCTCTCTCACCTCCTGTGTTAGATCAGCCAGCTCTCTCTTGAGTCCTTCTCTCTCTTGCTGAACCTCTTTATGCTATGTTGTAAGGCTGCTGTCCTGCTCTGTCCTCACCTTGGTTAGGAGCTGTATGTTAGGAGCTCCTCTAAGTTGTGTATGTCTGGTTGCTGTTTGCTCATGCTCACGCTCCCCCTCACCTCCCCCTCCAGTTTGGTGAACTCATCCCTCATGGCAGCAATGGTGGTGAGGAGGGCCTGAGCCTGCTCTGCACTGAGGGGGTCGCTCTCCTTCTGTGGCGTGTCCTCCACTATGGTGGGAAGAGAGGTGCTGGATGTGACTTTTTGGGTGGGGAGAGTCAGTGTGAGAGTGGTGCTGGTGGAGTTTGTCTTGTGGGAGGGCATGTCACTGGTGGTGTCCTTCTCTCTCTCTGCTCTCTCCTTAATGGTCTGAAAGTCTGTTTCAAACAGCCTAATGTTACCTTGCACCATGACAGTCTTGTAGAGGTTGATTGTTATCATGGTGCTATCAGGGTCGTCTGTCTCTTTGACTTTCAGTTTCCACCCCTTACAGATTCCCTCTTTCATTATGGATGGGTAGTGAGAGCAGACTGCTGAGCGCCATGCATTTGGCTGGTCAGTGAAGAAGATGAGATTGTTCACGTCACCGTTTTTGTAGAGGTCTGTGGGAAAGGGTTTCTGGCCTCCCCTTTAGTAGTTTCTGTGTAAAAGCTTTCCTCGTTGTGTAATTTTTGGCCTCTGGAGGGTAGAGAAAGTATTCAGAGCTGTGGGGGAGTGGGGACATGGTGCCTGTGGGATTTGCTGCTGTTGCTCTGTTCTGCTGCTGCTGCACCGTTGACATGGCAACATATTTTGTGTGTCTGCTGCTGTTGCTAGCTAGCTCTAATTGAGCTAAAACACCAGCAATAAGATACCAAAAAATCTTCACACAAAGATAACAGGAGATGTGTTTAACGTTAGAGTCCGTCCTACTTTTTGGTCGTTTGATGTGGTTGTATTATCTTCTTATGGCTGCAGGGGCAGTATTGAGTAGCTTGGATGAAAGGTGCCCAGAGGTGCCCAGAGTAAACAGCCTGCTCCTCAGTCCCAGTTGCTAATATATGCATATTATTATTAGTATTGGATAGAAAACACTGAGGTTTCTAAAACGGTTTGAATTATGTCTGTGAGTATAACAGAACTCATGTGGCAGGCAAAAACCTGAGAAGAAATCCAAACAGGAAGTGAGAAATCTGAGGTTGGTTGATTTTCAACCCAGGCCCTATTGAATACACAGTGGGATATGGATGAAGTTGCACTTCCTAGGGCCTCCACTAGATGTCTTCCACTAGATGAAACTTGAATGAGGCTTCTACTGTGTTGTGGGTCTGAATAAAAGCTGAATGAGTCAGGCTACTGGCAGAGAGCCATTTCCTGGTCACGCGCAATTCATATGATATCGACCTGCTTTCCATGCCTTCTGTAGACACAAAGGAATTCTCCAGTTGGAACTTTATTGAAGATTTATGATAACAACAGCCTAAAGATTGATTCTATACTTAGTTTGAAATGTTTCTTCGACCTGTAATATCACTTTTTAAAGTTTTTGTCTGACTTTCGGCTGGACCTGCATGAGCGTTTGGATATGTGTACCTAACGTGCTAACAAAAGTAGCTACTTGGACATAAATAATGGACATTATCGAACAAATCAAGCGTTTATTGTGGAATTAGGATTCCTGGGAGTGCATTCTGATGAAGATCGTCAAAGGTAAGGGAATATGTATAATGTGACTTCTGTTGACTCCAACATGGCAGATCATTTTATTTATTTTTCCGTCTCAGATTATGGGTTTCATGGGTTTCTTTTTCCGTAAAGTTTTTTTTTTAAATCTGACACAGCGGTTGCATTAAGAAGAGGTACATCTATATTTCCATGTCTAACAATTGTATTTATCAAGATTTATAATGAGTATTTCTGTAAAATGATGTGGCTCTCTGCAAAATCACCAGATATTTTTGGAACTAGTGCATGGTTAGCTTTTTCCATACTTTTTTGGGGGGAAATCTGACACAGCGGTTGCATTAAGGAGAGGTATATCTATAATTCCATGTGTATAACTTGTATTATGATCTACATTTATGATGGGTATATCTGTTGAATCGATGTGGCTATGCAAAATCACTGGATGTTTTTGGAACTAGTGAACGTAACGCGCCAATGTAAACTCAGATTTTTTAAAATAAATGTTAACTTTATCAAACAAAACATACATGTGTTGTGTAACATGAAGTCCTATGAGTGTCATCTGATGATGATCATCAAAGGTTAGTGATTCATTTTATCTCTATTTCTGCTTTTTGTGACTCCTCTCTTTGGCTGGAAAAAATTGCTGTTTTTCTGTAGCTTGGTGGTGACCTAACATAATCGCTTGTGGTGCTTTCGCTGTAAAGCCTATTTGAAATCAGACAATGTGGTGGGATTAACAACAAGATGACCTTTAAAACATAATAAGATACATGTATGTTTGAGGAATTTAAATTATGAGATTTCTGTCGTTTTGAATTTGTCTTTGATTGGCTGCAAATGCTTTCCGTTTGTTAGGTTTTATTTTCATCGTTTTTTTTTCATTTTATCATTCCGTTAGCCCTATGACGTTTTTCACTCCACTTGCTAGGTTTGTTCTAGATACATTTTTCTGGCTAGCTTGTTAGTCTACTGACTAGGTTTTAGTTGTGTAGCTTTGTCAAAACTACTTTTTTGTCTATTCTGATTGAATTGAGTTGTTGGTCATCAGTTATTGTGTGTTTCTCTCTCCCTCTCTCCCTCTCTCTCTCTCTCTCTCTGTGTGTATCTCTCTCTCTCTCTATCTATCTGTGTCTCTCTCTCTCTCGCTCTATCTCTCTCTTTCCCTTTCCCTCTCTCTCTCTCTCTCTCTCTCTCTCTCTCTCGCTCTCTCTCGCTCTCTCTCTCTCTCTGTGTGTTTATTGTAGAACTCTACGCTGTATTACAGGGGCATGTTGTCAGACATTAATGCCAGACCTCCATGGTGGTTTGACTACACTGGCAGACCACTTACCTCTGGGTCTGGTGCCCAGGACCCAGGATAGCTGGCACGCCATGCCCAGAAGGAATGCCTCTAGGTCAGGTACACAGGCTAGCAGGAGTCCCTAGCTGGGTGAAGTCTGGATGTCTGTGGCACAGACTGGGCAGATCCTGTTGTACAACCACATTCCACTTATTTCTCCATCTCTCTCTCTCTCTCTCTTTTGCGTTCCTCCTCTTCTTCCTCTTTCTTGTTCTCCTGTTCTCATCTCTCCATTGTCTCTCCTTTCTCTACAGTTGAAAAGTTAATCCATGCTTCTCCTGTCTTTCAGTCCTCTATTTTTCGCCTATAAAATAACAAATTCCCGCCCCCCCCAATTAAATTTAATGGCATGTGGAAGATATGTTAAATAATAATAAACAAAAATAAATAAACACTCGGATATAAACAATCAGAAACACTCACAAAAGTTTTTTATATTTAAATATAGATTGTTGGCTATGTACAGTTGTTCCCCCCCCCCCCTCCACCTTCTCTGTCTCTCTCTACCCCTCCCTCTCTTCTTGCCAGGAGACTTTCCATGCTGTGGTCACTGGAAATCTGTGCTTCACTCAATCCATAAAAAGCAAGAGAAATTGAGTCTGGGTAGTTTGAAAGATTATTTTAATGTTGCTAACTTCATTACTTTCTTTCTTTCTTTCTTTTAAGTATATTTATTTTATTTTACTATATATTTATATGCTGAATAGACAAAAATATATGAAAAGTAGCTCTATCAGCTTTTAGTGTTAATCTAATGATAATCATAATAACAATTTACATAACAGAACCCAGCATAGCACACACTCTTGGCTCTGAAAATGACCCTCCACACAGTTCTTCCAAGAACCCCATAGGAGGTGGGGGTTCATCAAGGAACCTCCTTTAGCCCAACTGAATCATTTGGATGTGAAAGGGCAGCAGGTGCAGGCACTTAACTTTCAAAAAAATGTAAGATCTCCTTAATTTAAAGGTAATGTCCATAGATCTAATAATCTATAATCAATAATCTAATTGATATTGTTTTATGATGACACCATTTATCTTTTTATATATTGTTCAAAACTTTCTAAAACAGAAAAAAAGACAATTCAATCGATATCGATCAACAAAGAGGATTATGTAATATACTGTATGTTGTGAAATATGTAAAATATGTTGAAGGCTTGGGTGGAGATGACTGAGCTGCTCAGTTGTGTCTCTGTATCTGCAGGTATACAGACGAGGAGGCATACAAAGGTATTGATTTTGGTATGTTGTGCAGATCACAGTTACCATCCTCCTTCCCCACAAAAACCAATGTATGAATACTGCCGTGTGCATGTTATGTTCATCATTTCATTTAAAAATGTACAATGAAACATTTTGGGATCCACAGACTTCACCCTCCCTACACCTCTGATGAATACAACAGGAAACCTGTTCAACCACCATGCACTGCAAAATCATTCTGGCTATGGATACGGAGAACATCAACACGTTAAAATCAACAAGCCAGTGTCACACCCTGATCTGTTTTACCTGTCCTTGTGATTGTCTCCACCCCCTCCAGGTGTCTCCACCACCCTCCAGGTGTCTCCACCCCTCTCCAGGTGTCAACACCACCTTCCAGGTGTCTCCACTCCGCTCCAGGTGTCTCCACCACCCTCCAAGTTTCTCCACCCCCTCCAGGTGTCTCCACCCCCCTCCAGGTGTCTCCATCCCCCTCCAGGTGTCTCCACCCCTTCCAGGTGTCGCCCATCTTCCCCATTATCCCCTGTGTAATTATGGCTGTGTTCTCTGTTTGTCTGTTGCCAGTTCGTTTTGTTTCGTCAAGCCTACCAGAGTTTTCCCTTGAGCCTGTCGTTCTCTAGTTCCTGTTTTGTAGTTTCCCTTGAGCCTGTCTTTCTCTAGTTCCTGTTTTCTAGTTCTCCTTGCGCCTGTCTTTCTCTACTTCCTGTTTTGTAGTTTTCCCGGTTTTGACCATTATTGAGCCTGCCTGCCGTTCTGTACCTTGTAACACCACCCTGGATTACTGACCTCTGCCTACCCTGACCCGGACCATGGTCAACTAAGTTCTCAGACAGTTTACTAAACAACTAGTGATTTTTAGAACCACACAGGGAGTTCCCTCAAGTCAACACAAAGACAACAGGAGCCTCTGTGATTCCAGCACTTTTTATTTTTTATACATTTTTAAACATCATCAAATCAACTAGGGGAGGGGGGGTATTGTCTCGTGTGTCTCCGGCCTCTAGGTCACCAGGCGCACACCTGTCACCAGCGTTATGCACAT
>NC_143030.1:8437092-8457092 GCF_057628025.1 Oncorhynchus mykiss
AGACAAGGCCAGAAGGGCATTCTACATCATCAAAAGGAACATAAAATTCAACATACCAATTAGGATTTGGCTAAAAATACTTGACTCAGTCATAAAGCACATTGCCCTGTATGGTTGTGAGGTCTGGGGTCCGCTCACCAACCAAGATTTCACAAAATGGGACAAAAACCAGAGCAAACTAGAATACTATTTGGCGCTAAACAGACAGTACACAGTGGCAGAATACCTGACTGACCCAAAATTAAGGAAAGCTTTGACTATGTATAGAGAGAGACATATTTCCCTCAGATTACACAGATCCACAAAGAATTCGAAAACAAATCCAATTTTGATAAACTCCCATATCTACTGGGTGAAATTCCACAGTGTGCCATCACAGCAGCAAGATTTGTGACCTGTTGCCACAAGAAAAGGGCAACCAGTGAAGAACAAACACCATTGTAAATACAACCAATATTTATGCTTATTTATTTTCCCTTGTGTACCTTTAACCATTTGTACATTGTTGCAACACTATATATATACGTAATATGACATTTGAAATGTCTTTATTGTTTTGAAACTTCTGTATGTGTAATGTTTACTGTTAATTTTTATTGTTTATTTCACTTTTGTATATTATCTACCTCACTTGCTTTGGCAATGTTAACACATGTTTCCCATGCCAATAAAGCCACTTGAATTGAATTGAATTGAATTTAATTGACAGAGAGAGAGACATAGAGAGTTTGCCAGATCTACAGAGAGAGAGAGAGCGAGAGAGAAAGAGAGAGAAAGAGAGAGAAATAGAGAGAGAGACAGAGAGAAAGCCTTATGTATAAAGAGAGAGAGAGAAGGGGGGATAGCCAAATCTATAGAGGTTGGGAGATAAAGAGACCGGCCCAACAAGATGAAGAGATGGAAAAAAGGTATGGAAGAGAAAATAGAGTGAGAAAAAGAGTGATGAAATTATGGGCAACCAGACCACTGGGCTATCTCTCTCTCTAACCCTCTCCCTCTCTCTCTCTTTCCCTCTCTCTGTCTTTCCCTCTCTCTCTCTCTCTCTCTTTCCCTCCCTCTCTCTTTCTCTCTCTATCCCTTTCTCTCTCTATCCCTCTCTCCTTTTCCCTCTCTCACTCACTCTCTATTCCTCTTGCTCTCTCTTTCCCTCTCCCCCCTCTCTCTCTCTCTCTCTCTCTCTCTCTCCTCCTCTCTCTCTCTCTCTCTCTCTCTTGTCAGTTTAAAGTCTAGTTTTGATTTACATATATTTACATAACTAACGTGAATTCATCATGAAAAATAAAATGTCATCATGTCATTGTATTTAGTTTAAAAGTTGGTTAAATACTAAATACCGTCATGTTGAGGACAATCAGTTTACCACGACGTTGATTCAACGTTTTGTTTTGGTTGAAAGGATGTGGGAATAACGTTGATTCAACGTTTTGTTTTGGTTGAAAGGATGTGGGAATAACGTTGATTCATCGTTTTGTTTTGGTTGAAAGGATGTGGGAATAACGTTGATTCAACGTTTTGTTCTGGTTGAAAGGATGTGGGAATAACATTGATTCAACGTTTTGTTTTGGTTGAAAGGATGTGGGAATAACATTGATTCAACGTTTTGTTTTGGTTGAAAGGATGTGGGAATAACATTGATTCAACGTTTTGTTCTGGTTGAAAGGATGTGGGAATAACATTGATTCAACGTTTTGTTTTGGTTGAAAGGATGTGGGAATAACATTGATTCAACGTTTTGTTTTGGTTGAAAGGATGTGGGAATAACATTGATTCAACGTTTTGTTTTGGTTGAAATGATGTGGGAATAACATTGATTCAACCAGTTTTGTTTTGGTTGAAATGATGTGGGAATAACATTGATTCAACCAGTTTTTGCACTGTGGGTAGTTTGCATACAATGTATGTCAAATCAAATTGTATTGGTCACATACACACGGTAATTCCGGACCGTAGATCGTCGCCGGGGATTCCGGACCGTAGATCGTCGCCGGGGACTCCGGACCGTAGATCGTCACTGGAGGAACTGGACCGTAGATCGTCACTGGAGGAACCGGACGGTAGATCGTCACCGGAAGAACTGGACCATAGATCGTCACCGGAGGAACCGGACCGTAGATCGTCGCTGGGGACTTCGGACCGTAGATCGTCGCCGGAGATTCAGGAACGTAGATAGTCACCAGAGGAACCGGATCATAGATCGTGGCTGGGGACTCCGGACCGTAGATCGTCGCCGGGGACTCCGGATCGTAGATCGTCGCCGGGGACTCCGGATCGTAGATCGTCACCAGAGGAACCGGACCATAGATCGTCGCTGGGGACTCCGGACCGTAGATCGTCGCCGGGGACTCCGGAACGTAGATCGTCACCAGAGGAACAGGACCATAGATCGTCGCTGGGGACTTCGGACCGTAGATCGTCGCCGGGGACTCCGGAACGTAGATCGTCACCAGAGGAACAGGACCATAGATCGTCGCTGGGGACTTCGGACCGTAGATCGTCGCCGGAGATTCAGGAACGTAGATAGTCACCAGAGGAACCGGATCATAGATCGTGGCTGGGGACTCCGGACCGTAGATTGTCGCCGGGGACTCCGGATCGTAGATCGTCGCCGGGGACTCCGGATCGTAGATCGTCACCAGAGGAACCGGACCATAGATCGTCGCTGGGGACTCCGGACCGTAGATCGTCGTCGGGGACTCCGGATCGTAGATCGTCAACAGAGGAACCGGACCATAGATCGTCGCTGGGGACTCCGGACCGTAGATCGTCGCTGGGGACTCCGACCGTAGATCGTCGCCGGGGACTCCGGACCATAGATCATCTCCGGGGATTCAGGACTGTAGATCGTCGCCGGGGACTCCGGACCGTAGATCGTCACCAGAGGAACCGGACCATAGATCGTGGCTGGGGACTCCGGACCGTAGATCGTCGCCGGGGACTCCGGACCGTAGATCGTCGCCGGGGACTCCGGATCGTAGATCGTCGCCGGGGACTCCGGACCGTAGATCGTCACCAGAGGAACCGGACCATAGATCGTCGCTGGGGACTCCGGACCGTAGATCGTCGCCAGGGACTCCGACCGTAGATCGTCGCCGGGGACTCCGGACCATAGATCATCTCCGGGGATTCAGGACTGTAGATCGTCGCCGGGGACTCCGGACCGTAGATCGTCGCCGGGGACTCCGGACCGTAGATCGTCGCTGGGGACTCCGGACCATAGATCATCTCCGGGGATTCAGGACTGTAGATCGTCGCCGGGGACTCCGGACCATAGATCATCTCCGGGGATTCAGGACTGTAGATCGTCACCAGAGGAACCGGATCATAGATCGTGGCTGGGGACTCCGGACCGTAGATCGTCGCCGGGGACTCCGGATCGTAGATCGTCGCCGGGGACTCCGGATCGTAGATCGTCACCAGAGGAACCGGACCATAGATCGTCGCTGGGGACTCCGGACCGTAGATCGTCGCCGGGGACTCCGGATCGTAGATCGTCAACAGAGGAACCGGACCATAGATCATCGCTGGGGACTCCGGACCGTAGATCGTCGCTGGGGACTCCGACCGTAGATCGTTCCCGGGGACTCCGGACCATAGATCATCTCCGGGGATTCAGGACTGTAGATCGTCGCCGGGGACTCCGGACCGTAGATCGTCACCAGAGGAACCGGACCATAGATCGTGGCTGGGGACTCCGGACCGTAGATCGTCGCCGGGGACTCCGGACCGTAGATCGTCGCCGGGGACTCCGGACCGTAGATCGTCGCCGGGGACTCCGGACCGTAGATCGTCACCAGAGGAACCGGACCATAGATCGTCGCTGGGGACCGTAGATCGTCGCCGGGGACTCCGACCGTAGATCGTCGCCGGGGACTCCGGACCATAGATCATCTCCGGGGATTCAGGACTGTAGATCGTCGCCGGGGACTCCGGACCGTAGATCGTCGCCGGGGACTCCGGACCGTAGATCGTCGCCGGGGACTCCGACCGTAGATCGTCGCCGGGGACTCCGGACCATAGATCATCTCCGGGGATTCAGGACTGTAGATCGTCGCCGGGGACTCCGGACCGTAGATCGTCGCCGGGGACTCCGGATCGTAGATCGTCACCAGAGGAACCGGACCATAGATCGTCGCTGGGGACCGTAGATCGTCGCCGGGGACTCCGACCGTAGATCGTCGCCGGGGACTCCGGACCATAGATCATCTCCGGGGATTCAGGACTGTAGATCGTCGCCGGGGACTCCGGACCGTAGATCGTCGCCGGGGACTCTGGACCGTAGATCGTCGCTGGGTACTCCGGACCGTAGATCGTCGCCGGGGACACCGACCGTAGATCGTCGCCGGGGACTCCGGACCATAGATCATCTCCGGGGATTCAGGACTGTAGATCGTCGCTGGGGATTCCGGACCGTAGATCGTCGCCGGGGACTCCGGATCGTAGATCATCTCCGGGGATAAGGGACTGTAGATCGTCGCCGGGGACTCCGGACCGTAGATCGTCGCCGGGGACTCCGGACCGTAGATCGTCACCAGAGGAACCGGACCATAGATCGTCGCTGGGGACTCCGGACCGTAGATCGTCGCCGGGGACTCCGGACCATAGATCATCTCCGGGGACAAGGGACTGTAGATCGTTGCCGGGGATTCAGGACTGTGGATTGTCGCCGGGGACTCCAGATTGGGAACCCTCGCTGGTGGCGAGGGAACCGTCGCTCAGGGCCATGGATCATCACTGGAGGCTCCCGGGCCATGGATCATCACTGGAGGCTCCCGGGCCATGGATCATCACTGAAGGCTCCCGGGCCATGGATCATCACTGTAGGCTCCGGGCCGTGGATCATCACTGGAGACTCCAGGCCATGGATCATCACTGGAGGCTCCTGGGCCATGGATCATCACTGGAGGTTCCCGGGCCATGGATCATCACTGGAGTCTCCCAGGCCATGGATCATCACTGGAGGCTCCCGGGCCATGGATCATCACTGGACTTAGTAACACAGTGAGGGGAGAAGGACTTAGTAACACAGAAGGACTTAGTAACACAGTGAGGGGAGAATGACTTAGTAACACAGAAGGATTTAGTAACACAGTGAGGGGTAGAAGGACTTAGTAACACAGTGAGGGGTAGAATGACTTAGTAAAACAGACGGACTTAGTAACACAGTGAGGGGAGAATGACTTAGTAACACAGAAGGACTTAGTAACACAGTGAGGGGTAGAAGGACTTAGTAACACTGTGATGGGTAGAAGGACTTAGTAACACAGTGAGGGGTAGAAGGACTTAGTAACACAGTGAGGGGAGAAGGACTTAGTAACACAGAAGGACTTAGTAACACAGAAGGACTTAGTAACACAGTGAGGGGAGAATGACTTAGTAACACAGAAGGACTTAGTAACACAGTGAGGGGTAGAAGGACTTAGTAACACAGTAATGGGTAGAAGGACTTAGTAACACAGTGAGGGGAGAAGGACTTAGTAACACAGAAGGACTTAGTAACACAGTGAGGGGTAGAAGGACTTAGTAACACAGTGAAGGGAGAATGACTTAGTAACACAGAAGGACTTAGTAACACAGTGAGGGGTAGAAGGACTTAGTAACACAGTGAAGGGTAGAAGGACTAAGTAACACAGAAGGACTTAGTAACACAGTGAGGGGTAGAAGGACTTAGTAACACAGTGAGGGGTAGAAGGACTTAGTAACACAGTGAGGGGAGAAGGACTTAGTAACACAGTGAGGGGTAGAAGGACTTAGTAACACAGTGAGGGGTAGAAGGACTTAGTAACACAGTGAGGGGTAGAAGGACTTAGTAACACAGTGAGGGGAGAAGGACTTAGTAACACAGTGAGGGGTAGAAGGACTTAGTAACACAGTGAGGGGTAGAAGGACTTAGTAACACAGTGAAGGGTAGAAGGACTAAGTAACACAGAAGGACTTAGTAACACAGTGAGGGGTAGAAGGACTTAGTAACAGTGAGGGGAGAAGGACTTAGTAACACAGTGAGGGGAGAAGGACTTAGTAACACAGTGAGGGGTAGAAGGACTTAGTAACACAGTGAGGGGTAGAAGGACTTAGTAACACAGAAGGACTGAGTAACACTGACGGACTTAGTAACACAGTGAGGGATAGAAGGACTTAGTAACACAGTGAGGGGTAGAAGGACTTAGTAACACAGTGAGGGGTAGAAGGACTTAGTAACACAGTGAAGGGTAGAAGGACTAAGTAACACAGAAGGACTTAGTAACACAGTGAGGGGTAGAAGGACTTAGTAACAGTGAGGGGAGAAGGACTTAGTAACACAGTGAGGGGAGAAGGACTTAGTAACACAGTGAGGGGTAGAAGGACTTAGTAACACAGTGAGGGGTAGAAGGACTTAGTAACACAGAAGGACTGAGTAACACTGACGGACTTAGTAACACAGTGAGGGATAGAAGGACTTAGTAACACAGTGAGGGGTAGAAGGACTTAGTAACACAGTGAGGGGTAGAAGGACTTAGTAACACAGTGAAGGGTAGAAGGACTAAGTAACACAGAAGGACTTAGTAACACAGTGAGGGGTAGAAGGACTTAGTAACAGTGAGGGGAGAAGGACTTAGTAACACAGTGAGGGGTAGAAGGACTTAGTAACACAGAAGGACTTAGTAACACTGAAGGACTTAGTAACACAGTGAGGGATAGAAGGACTTAGTAACACAGTGAGGGGTAGAATGACTTAGTAACACAGTGAGGGGTAGAAGGACTAAGTAACAAAGAAGTACTTAGTAACACAGTGAGGGGAGAAGGACTTAGTAACACAGTGAGGGGTAGAAGGACTTATTAACACAGTGAGGGGTAGAAGGACTTAGTAACAGTGAGGGGAGAAGGACTTAGTAACACAGAAGGAATTATTAACACAGTGAGGGGAGAAGGACTTAGTAACACAGAAGGACTTAGTAACACAGTGAGGGGAGAAGGACTTAGTAACACAGAAGAACTTAGTAACACAGTGATGGGAGAAGGACTTAGTAACACAGTGAGGGTAGAAGGACTTAGTAACACAGAAGGACTTAGTAACACAGAGGGACTTAGTAACACAGTGAGGGGTAGAAGGACTTAGTAACACAGTGAAGTGTAGAATGACTTAGTAACACAGAAGGACTTAGTAACACAGAAGGACTTAGTAACACAGTGAGGGGTAGAAGGACTTAGTAACACAGTGAGGGGAGAATGACTTAGTAACACAGAAGGACTTAGTAACACAGTGAGGGGTAGAAGGACTTAGTAACACAGTGAGGGGTAGAAGGACTTAGTAACACAGTGAGGGGAGAATGACTTAGTAACACAGAAGGACTTAGTAACACAGTGAGGGGAGAAGGACTTAGTAACACAGTGAGGGGTAGAAGGACTTAGTAACAAAGAAGGACGTGGTTGAAAGGATGTGGGAATAACGTTGATTCAACGTTTTGTTTTGGTTGAAAGGATGTGGGAATAACGTTGATTCAACATTTTGTTTTGGTTGAAAGGATGTGGGAATAACATTGATTCAACGTTTTGTTTTGGTTGAAAGGATGTGGGAATAACATTGATTCAACGTTTTGTTTTGGTTGAAAGGATGTGGGAATAACATTGATTCAACGTTTTGTTTTGGTTGAAAGGATGTGGGAATAACATTGATTCAACGTTTTGTTTTGGTTGAAAGTATGTGGGAATAACATTGATTCAACCAGTTTTTGCACTGTGGGTAGTTTGCATACAATGTATGTCAAATCAAATTGTATTGGTCACATACACACGGTAATTCCGGACCGTAGATCGTCGCCGGGGATTCCGGACCGTAGATCGTCGCCGGGGACTCCGGACCGTAGATCGTCATTGGAGGAACTGGACCGTAGATCGTCACCGGAGGAACCGGACCGTAGATCGTCACCGGAGGAACTGGACCATAGATCGTCACCGGAGGAACCGGACCGTAGATCGTCGCCGGGGACTCCGGAACGTAGATCGTCACCAGAGGAACAGGACCATAGATCGTCGCTGGGGACTTCGGACCGTAGATCGTCGCCGGGGATTCAGGAACGTAGATAGTCACCAGAGGAACTGGATCATAGATCGTGGCTGGGGACTCCGGACCGTAGATCGTCGCCGGGGACTCCGGATCGTAGATCGTCGCCGGGGACTCCGGATCGTAGATCGTCAACAGAGGAACCGGACCATAGATCGTCGCTGGGGACTCCGGACCGTAGATCGTCGCTGGGGACTCCGACCGTAGATCGTCGCCGGGGACTCCGGACCATAGATCATCTCCGGGGATTCAGGACTGTAGATCGTCGCCGGGGACTCCGGACCGTAGATCGTCACCAGAGGAACCGGACCATAGATCGTGGCTGGGGACTCCGGACCGTAGATCGTCGCCGGGGACTCCGGACCGTAGATCGTCGCCGGGGACTCCGGATCGTAGATCGTCGCCGGGGACTCCGGACCGTAGATCGTCACCAGAGGAACCGGACCATAGATCGTCGCTGGGGACTCCGGACCATAGATCGTCGCCGGGGACTCCGACCGTAGATCGTCGCCGGGGACTCCGGACCATAGATCATCTCCGGGGATTCAGGACTGTAGATCGTCGCCGGGGACTCCGGACCGTAGATCGTCGCCGGGGATTCAGGAACGTAGATAGTAACCAGAGGAACCGGATCATAGATCGTGGCTGGGGACTCCGGACCGTAGATCGTCGCCGGGGACTCCGGATCGTAGATCGTCGCCGGGGACTCCGGATCGTAGATCGTCACCAGAGGAACCGGACCATAGATCGTCGCTGGGGACTCCGGACCGTAGATCGTCGCCGGGGACTCCGGATCGTAGATCGTCAACAGAGGAACCGGACCATAGATCATCGTTGGGGACTCCGGACCGTAGATCGTCGCTGGGGACTCCGACCGTAGATCGTCACCGGGGACTCCGGACCATAGATCATCTCCGGGGATTCAGGACTGTAGATCGTCGCCGGGGACTCCGGACCGTAGATCGTCACCAGAGGAACCGGACCATAGATCGTGGCTGGGGACTCCGGACCGTAGATCGTCGCCGGGGACTCCGGACCGTAGATCGTCGCCAGGGACTCCGGATCGTAGATCGTCGCCGGGGAATCCGGACCGTAGATCATCACCAGAGGAACCGGACCATAGATCGTCGCTGGGGACCGTAGATCGTCGCCGGGGACTCCGACCGTAGATCGTCGCCAGGGACTCCGGACCATAGATCATCTCCGGGGATTCAGGACTGTAGATCGTCGCCGGGGACTCCGGACCGTAGATCGTCGCCGGGGACTCCGGACCGTAGATCGTCGCTGGGGACTCCGGACCGTAGATCGTCGCCGGGGACTCCGACCGTAGATCGTCGCCGGGGACTCCGGACCATAGATCATCTCCGGGGATTCAGGACTGTAGATCGTCGCCGGGGACTCCGGACCATAGATCGTCGCCGGGGACTCCGGACCGTAGATCGTCACCAGAGGAACCGGACCATAGATCGTCGCTGGGGACTCCGGACCGTAGATCGTCGCCGGGGACTCCGGATCGTAGATCATCTCCGGGGATAAGGGACTGTAGATCGTCGCCGGGGACTCCGGACCGTAGATCGTCGCCGGGGACTCCGGACCGTAGATCGTCACCAGAGGAACCGGACCATAGATCGTTGCTGGGGACTCCGGACCGTAGATCGTCGCCGGGGTCTCCGGACCATAGATCATCTCCAGGGACAAGGGACTGTAGATCGTCGCCGGGGATTCAGGACTGTGGATTGTCGCCGGGGACTCCAGATTGGGAACCCTCGCTGGTGGCAAGGGAACCGTCGCTCAGGGCCATGGATCATCACTGGAGGCTCCCGGGCCATGGATCATCACTGGAGGCTCCCGGGCCATGGATCATCACTGAAGGCTCCCGGGCCATGGATCATCACTGTAGGTTCCGGGCCATGGATCATCACTGGAGACTCCAGGCCATGGATCATCACTGGAGGCTCCTGGGCCATGGATCATCACTGGAGGTTCCCGGGCCTGGATCATCACTGGAGGCTCCCAGGCCATGGATCATCACTGGAGGCTCCTGGGCCATGGATCATCACTGGACTTAGTAACACAGTGAGGGGAGAAGGACTTAGTAACACAGTGAGGGGTAGAAGGACTTATTAACACAGTGAGGGGAGAAGGACTTAGTAACACAGAAGGACTTAGTAACACAGTGAGGGGTAGAAGGACTTAGTAACACAGTGAGGGGTAGAAGGACTTAGTAACACAGAAGGACTTAGTAACACAGTGAGTGGAGAATGACTTAGTAACACAGAAGGACTTAGTAACACATTGAGGGGTAGAAGGACTTAGTAACACTGTGATGGGTAGAAGGACTTAGTAACACAGTGAGTGGTAGAAGGACTTAGTAACACAGTGAGGGGAGAAGGACTTAGTAACACAGAAGGACTTAGTAACACAGTGAGGGGTAGAAGGACTTAGTAACACAGAAGGACTTAGTAACACAGTGAGGGGAGAATGACTTAGTAACACAGAAGGACTTAGTAACACAGTGAGGGGTAGAAGGACTTAGTAACACAGTGATGGGTAGAAGGACTTAGTAACACAGTGAGGGGTAGAAGGACTTAGTAACACAGTGAGGGGAGAAGGACTTAGTAACACAGAAGGACTTAGTAACACTGTGAGGGGTAGAAGGACTTAGTAACACAGAAGGACTTAGTAACACAGTGAGGGGTAGAAGGACTTAGTAACACAGTGAGGGGTAGAAGGACTTAGTAACACAGTGAGGGGTAGAAGGACTTAGTAACACAGTGAAGGGTAGAAGGACTAAGTAACACAGAAGGACTTAGTAACACAGTGAGGGGTAGAAGGACTTAGTAACACAGTGAGGGGTAGAAGGACTTAGTAACACAGTGAGGGGAGAAGGACTTAGTAACACAGTGAGGGGTAGAAGGACTTAGTAACACAGAAGGACTTAGTATCACTGAAGGACTTAGTAACACAGTGAGGGATAGAAGGACTTAGTAACACAGTGAGTGGTAGAAGGACTTAGTAACACAGTGAGGGGTAGAAGGACTTAGTAACACAGTGAGTGGTAGAAGGACTTAGTAACACAGTGAAGGGTAGAAGGACTAAGTAACACAGAAGGACTTAGTAACACAGTGAGGGGTAGAAGGACTTAGTAACACTGAAGGACTTAGTAACACAGTGAGGGATAGAAGGACTTAGTAACACAGTGAGTGGTAGAAGGACTTAGTAACACAGTGAAGGGTAGAAGGACTAAGTAACACAGAAGGACTTAGTAACACAGTGAGGGGTAGAAGGACTTAGTAACAGTGAGGGGAGAAGGACTTAGTAACACAGAAGGACTTAGTAACACAGTGAGGGGTAGAAGGACTTAGTAACACAGTGAGGGGTAGAAGGACTAAGTAACAAAGAAGGACTTTGTAACACAGTGAGGGGAGAAGGACTTAGTAACACAGTGAGGGGTAGAAGGACTTATTAACACAGTGAGGGGTAGAAGGACTTAGTAACAGTGAGGGGAGAAGGACTTAGTAACACAGAAGGAATTATTAACACAGTGAGGGGAGAAGGACTTAGTAACACAGAAGGAATTATTAACACAGTGAGGGGAGAAGGACTTAGTAACACAGAAGAACTTAGTAACACAGTGAGGGGAGAAGGACTTAGTAACACAGAAGGACTTAGTAACACAGTGATGGGAGAAGGACTTAGTAACACAGTGAGGGTAGAAGGACTTAGTAACACAGAAGGACTTAGTAACACAGAGGGACTTAGTAACACAGTGAGAGGTAGAAGGACTTAGTAACACAGTGAAGGGTAGAATGACTTAGTAACACAGAAGGACTTAGTAACACAGAAGGACTTAGTAACACAGTGAGGGGTAGAAGGACTTAGTAACACAGTGAGGGGAGAATGACTTAGTAACACAGAAGGACTTAGTAACACAGTGAGGGGTAGAAGGACTTAGTAACACAGTGAGGGGTAGAAGGACTTAGTAACACAGTGAGGGGAGAATGACTTAGTAACACAGAAGGACTTAGTAACACAGTGAGGGGAGAATGACTTAGTAACACAGAAGGACTTAGTAACACAGTGAGGGGAGAAGGACTTAGTAACACAGTGAGGTGTAGAAGGACTTAGTAACACAGTGAGGGGTAGAAGGACTTAGTAACACAGTGAGGGGAGAAGGACTTAGTAACACAGTGAGGGGAGAAGGACTTAGTAACACAGAAGGACTTAGTAACACAGAAGGACTTAGTAACACAGTGATGGGAGAAGGACTTAGTAACACAGTGAGGGTAGAAGGACTTAGTAACACAGTGAGGGGAGAAGGACTTAGTAACACAGAAGGACTTAGTAACACAGTGATGGGAGAAGGACTTAGTAACACAGTGAGGGTAGAAGGACTTAGTAACACAGTGAGGGGTAGAAGGACTTAGTAACACAGTGAGGGGTAGAAGGACTTAGTAACACAGTGAGGGGAGAATGACTTAGTAACACAGAAGGACTTAGTAACACAGTGAGGGGTAGAAGGACTTAGTAACACAGTGAGGGGTAGAAGGACTTAGTAACACAGTGAGGGGAGAATGACTTAGTAACACAGAAGGACTTAGTAACACAGTGAGGGGAGAATGACTTAGTAACACAGAAGGACTTAGTAACACAGTGAGGGGAAAAGGACTTAGTAACACAGTGAGGGGTAGAAGGACTTAGTAACACAGTGAGGGGTAGAAGGACTTAGTAACACAGTGAGGGGAGAAGGACTTAGTAACACAGTGAGGGGAGAAGGACTTAGTAACACAGAAGGACTTAGTAACACAGAAGGACTTAGTAACACAGTGATGGGAGAAGGACTTAGTAACACAGTGAGGGTAGAAGGACTTAGTAACACAGTGAGGGGAGAAGGACTTAGTAACACAGAATGACTTAGTAACACAGTGATGGGAGAAGGACTTAGTAACACAGTGAGGGTAGAAGGACTTAGTAACACAGTGAGGGGTAGAAGGACTTAGTAACACAGTGAGGGGTAGAAGGACTTAGTAACACAGTGAGGGGTAGAAGGACTTAGTAACACAGAAGGACTTAGTAACACAGAAGGACTTAGTAACACAGTGATGGGAGAAGGACTTAGTAACACAGTGAGGGTAGAAGGACTTAGTAACACAGTGAGGGGAGAAGGACTTAGTAACACAGTGAGTGGTAGAAGGACTAAGTAACACAGAAGGACTTAGTAACACAGTGAGGGGAGAAGGACTTAGTAACACAGTGAGTGGTAGAAGGACTAAGTAACACAGAAGGACTTAGTAACACAGTGAGGGGAGAAGGACTTAGTAACACAGTGAGGGTAGAAGGACTTAGTAACACAGTGAGGGGTAGAAGGACTTAGTAACACAGTGAGGGGAGAATGACTTAGTAACACAGAAGGACTTAGTAACACAGTGAGGGGAGAAGGACTAAGTAACACAGTCAGGGGTAGAAGGACTTAGTAACACAGAAGGACTTAGTAACACAGTGAGGGGTAGAAGGACTTAGTAACACAGTGAGGTGAGAAGGACTTAGTAACACAGAAGGACTTTGTAACACAGTGAGGGGAGAAGGACTTAGTAACACAGTGAGGGTAGAAGGACTTTGTAACACAGTGAGGGGAGAATGACTTAGTAACACAGAAGGACTTAGTAACACAGAAGGACTTATTAACAGAGTGAGGGGTAGAATGACAATAACACCGAAGGATTTAGTAACACAGTGAGGGGAGAAGGACTTATTAACACAGAAGGACTTAGTAACACAGAAGGACTTAGTATCAAAGAAGGACTTGGTAACACAGTGATGGGAGATGCTACCTCTGCCACCGACCGTATAGCATCTAGTCGTACCGTTAGCATGTGTCTGTTTGTGTGTCCCTCTCCTCACCATATCCTGAGGTAGAATGCTATTTCCTTTCTTTCTCCTCTTCCCCTCCGACAGCATTCCGTCTCTCCTTCCACGTTCCAGCATTCTAGAACCCCAGGCCCATCTCCGTGAGGACCCAAGAGGTCCCGACCCCGGCGTGTGCTGCCTGCCACAGCCCTGGGGCGTCCCTGGCATTTGCCTGATAAGAATGGAAGGCTGGGTCGCTGTGTGTGAGTGTGTATTTCGTAGTCCTCTGCTACACAGAAGCCCCTTTATACTCGTGCAGAATATAACCAGTTGTCAGAAACACAGCTGGCTCTAACTACAGTGGAGGAGATGGCTAACACACAGTCGTAGCAAGGCCTGGTTCCCATTGCCTAGGGCGGAGACCACCACTTGGACCAGGCCCAAGTGAAACAGAGAGAAACATACACGTGTGTGTGTGTGTGTGTGTGTGTGTGTGTGTGTGTGTGTGTGTGTGTGTGTGTGTGTGTGTGTGTGTGTGTGTGTGTGTGTGTGTGTGAGTGTGTGTGTGTGTGTGTGTGTGTGTAGAGATGTAGATATAGAACAGTAGCATGGCACGATCCCTCGACCCCAGAGTCACCTATACACACACAGACATACACACACACACACACACACACACACACCGTCCTGAGACACACCTTGTGCTGTGTTTGTTGTTGCCGTGGTTGCTGATCTCTTTGAGGATGGAGAGATTCAAAGAAAACAAACAGATTTAAGCTTATGTTATTTTAGATCCAAATGCAATCAGACACACACACACAGAGACAGAGATAGAGATAGAGACTCCAATCTTATGATGAAGAAAATTCTAAGCACGGTTCAGAGGCTAACATTTTAACCCACCCCCCCCCCCCCCCCCAAAAAAGGTTGTTCTGGCAAAATTTACTCTCAGAGAGTGGCAAGACTGCCGTGTGTACACATGTACGTGCGTGTCTGTCTGTCTGTCTCTCTCTCTCTCTTTCTCTCTGTGTCTCTTTCTCTCTCTGTGTCTCTCTCTCTCTCTGTGTCTCTGTCTCTCTCTGTGTGTCTCTCTCTCTCTCTGTGTCTCTGTCTCACTCTGTCTTTATCTCTCTCTCTCTCTCCCTCTCTCTCTCTCTGTGTCTCTGTCTCTCTCTGTGTGTCTCTCTCTCTCTCTCTCTCTGTCTCTGTCTCTCTCTGTGTCTCTCTCTCTCTCTCTGTCTCTCTCTCTCTCTGTGTATCTCTCTGTGTCTCGGTCTCTCGGTCTCTCTCTCTCTCTCTCTCTCTCTCTCTCTCTCTCTCTCTCTCTCTCTCTCTCTCTCTCTGTGTATCTCTCTGTCTCTCTCTCTCTCTCTCTCTCTCTCTCTCTCTCTCTTTATCTGTCTCTCTCTCTCTGTGTCTCTCTCTCTCTCTGTGTCTCTCTCTCTCTCTCTCTCTGTCTCTCTCTCTCTGTCACTGTCTCTCTCTCTCTCTATCTCTCGGTGTATCTCTCTGTGTCTCTGTCTCTCTCTGTGTGTCTCTCTCTCTCTCTCTCTGTGTCTCTCTCTCTCTCTGTATCTGTCTCTGTCTCTCTCTCTGTCTCTGTCTCTCTCTCTCTGTCTCTCTCTCTGTCTCTGTCTCTCTCTCTCTGTCTCTGTCTCTGTCTCTCTCTCTCTCTGTCTCTCTCTCTCTCTGTCTCTGTCTCTCTCTACTTCTGTCTCTCTCTCTCTCTCTGTCTGTCTCTCTGTATTTCTATCTCTCTCTGTCTCTCTCTCTCTCTGTCTCTCTGTATTTCTCTGTCTCTCTGTATTTCTCTCTCTCTCTGTCTCTCTCTCTGTCTCTCTCTCTGTCAGTGAAGAAAACGGATTTATTACAAGCTCTTTGAAAGCTCATTGGTGTTTTTCAAGTAGGAAGAATGTGAAAATGACCAAATTGCAATTAGACCCTGGAGGTTCCAACAGAGGGAGGGAGGAATAGGAGGGAGGGAGGAAGAGGAGGGGGGAGGGAGGGAGGAAGGAAGGGGAGGGAGGGAGGGAGGAGGAGGAGGAGGTAGGGAGGAAGAGGAGGGAGGGAGATAGGTGGGAAGAGAGAAAAGTGTAGAGAGAGAGAGAGAGAGAGAGATAGAGAGAGAGATTGAGCGACAGAGAGAGACCGAGAGACCGAGAGACAGAGAAAGAGACAGAGAGAGAGAGAGACAGAGAGAGAGACCGAGAGAGAGACCGAGAGAGAGACCGAGAGAGAGAGACCGAGAGAGAGAGAGACCGAGAGAGAGAGAGACCGAGAGAGAGAGAGGCCGAGGGAGAGAGAGAGACAGATGGGTGAAAAAGGTGAAGACAGATCTCTTGTCTGTGGTCCATCTTCTAATCAAGATCGATTTCTCTCCTCCGTCTCTCGTTCTCTCTATCTGTCCAGGAGCAGAGGAGAAGATATGGGTGCCCTTCCATTCACCCCTGTTACGCAACTCTCCAGTACACCGTGTGTGTGTGTGTGTGTGTGTGTGTGTGTGTGTGTGTGTGTGTGTGTGTGTGTGTGTGTGTGTGTGTGTGTGTGTGTGTGTGTGTGTGTGTGTGTGTGTGTGTGTGTGTGTGTGTGTGTGTGTGTGTGTGTGTGTGAGAGAGAGAGAAAGAGAGAGAGTGGTAACTGTGTGTTGCAATCACACAGTCTCAGTATCTCAGCTCAAAGTCTTGTAAAACTTCCAACTGTATCTGACCCCAATCTTACACACACACACACACACACACAAACACACACACACACATTGGAAACAGAAAAGGGGCAGAAGTTTTTCCCAAGCACGTGAGGACAATATAGTGCACTACATTAGACCCTATATAGTGCACTACATTAGACCAGGGCTGGCACCCTATTCCCTATATAGTGCACTACTTTAGACCAGAGCCCTAATACAACCTATTCCCTATATAGTGCACTACTTTAGACCAGGGATGGCACCCTATTCCTATATAGTGCACTACTTTAGACCAGGGCTGGCACCCTATTCCCTATATAGTGCACTACTTTAGACCAGGACTGGCACCCTATTCCCTATATAGTGCACTACTTTAGACCAGGGCTGGCACCCTATTCCCTATATAGTGCACTACTTTAGACCAGGACTGGCACCCTATTCTCTACATAGTGCACTACTTTTGACCAGGACTGGCACCCTATTCCTTATATAGTGCACTACTATAGACCAAGGCTCTATAAGGGGATAGGGTGCCATTGAGACAGGTATGAGGACCTGCACCTGTATATGTTGATCAACAGAGTGGTAAGTCACCCAATCAAAGGAAAGCCAATTGTTTCAAGTACAACCACTCTGGGAACCTCTTCCTGTGTACTGTCACTCTTGTTATTTTCTCAAACACAGCGTTGTTGAGCCAGGGAAAATACTATTACACACACACACACACACACACACACACACACACACACACACACACACACGCGGTCCTGGTAGCCTTTCCAAACCTTAGCTCTACATCACTGTATTGAATCATAACTGTACTAGACGTGCTTTTAGACCAGACAGAATCGAGCCCTTAGACAAAGAGGACATTGAGGGTCTGCCATGAGCTCTCTCTGTGTGTGTGTGTGTGTGTGTGTGTGTGTGTGTGTGTGTGTGTGTGTGTGTGTGTGTGTGTGTGTGTGTGTGTGTGTGTGTGTGTGTGTGTGTGTGTGTGTGTGTGTGTGTGTGTGTGTTATGATATTACAGTACAGTAATACAGCATGGAAAATATGCATACCAAAAAATAGAAAGGGAGAGGGAGGAAGGAGAGGGGCAAGGAGAGAGGGGAAGGAGAGGGGCAAGGAGAGAGGGGCAAGGAGAGAGGGGCAAGGAGAGAGGGGAAGGAGAGGGGCAAGGAGAGAGGGGCAAGGAGAGAAGGAAAAGAGAGGGGCAAGGAGAGAGGGGCAAGGAGAGAGGGGAAGGAGAGGGGTAAGGAGAGAGGGGTAAGGAAAGAGGGGAAGGAGAGAAGGAAAGGAGAGAGGGGAAGGAGAGAGGGAAAAGAGAGGGGTAAGGAGAGAGGGGTAAGGAAAGAGGGGAAGGAAAGGAGAGAGGGGAAGAAGAGAGGGGTAAGGAGAGAAGAGAAGGAGAGAAGGAGAGGGATAAGGAGAGAGGGGAAGGAGAGAGGGGTAAGGAAAGAGGGGTAAGGAGAGAAGGGAAGGAGAGGGGTAATGAGAGAGGGGTAAGGAGAGAAGGGAAGGAGAGGGGTAAGGAGAGAAGGGGGAAGGAGAGAAGGGAAGGAGAGGGGTAAGGAGAGAAGAGAAGGAGAGAAGGAGATGGATAAGGATAGAGGGGTAAGGAGAGAAGGGAACAAGAGAGGGGTAAGGAGAGAGGGGTTAGGGGAGAGGGGTAAGGAGAGAGGGGTAAGGAGAGAGGGGAAGGAGAGGGGTAAGGAGAGAGGGCTAAGAAAACAGGGGTAAGGAGAGAGGGGTAAGGAGAGAGGGGTAAGGAGACAGGGGTAAGGAGAGAGGGGTAAGGAGAGAGGGGTAATGGCTAATGTCATTAGCATGAGGTTGAGCTAACGTAGGCTAATGTCATTAGCATGAGGTTGAGCTAACGTAGGCTAATGTGATTAGCATGAGGTTGAGCTAACGTAGGCTAATGTGATTAGCATGAGGTTGTGTAAGTAACAAGAACATTTCCCAGGACATAGACATATCTGATATGGGCAGAAAGCTTAAATTCTTGTTAATCTAACGGCATTGATTGATTTACCGTAGCTATTACAATGAAATAACACCATGCTATTGGTTGAGGAGAGTGCACAGTTATGAACTTGAAAATGTATTAATTTAACAAATTAGACAAATTAGGGCAGACTCAATACAACATTTTGAACAGAAGTGCAATGGTTCATTGGATCAGTCTAAAACTTTCCACATACGCTGCTGCCATCTAGTGGCCAAAATATAAATGACGCCTAAACTGTATGAAATTAACGTTTTCTTTTTTTTTCTTCGTATTTATCTTTTACCAGATGCACCGTGTTATATTCTGTTTCCTTGAAATGGAATCAGCTTTCAGGTCCTGAGTAACAGACAGTTAGATTTGGGTCATATGTCATTTTAGGAAGAAAATGGAAGAAAAGAAAAAAAAAGGTTCCGAAGAGGGTTTTGGAATCCATCCGCCACCGCGGCCTACGTCGCCCTAGCAGAACCCGAGCCTACTTGACAAATAATAGCGCAAAACCCAAGCCTACTTGACGATAATAGCGCAAAACCCAAACCTACTTGACGATAATAGCGCAGAACCCATGACTACTTGACGATAATTGCTCAGACCCCAAACCTACTTGACAATAATAGCGCAGAACCCAAGCCTACTTGACGATAATAGCGCTAACCTGCCACTTTTGAAGGCATTTTCTAACGTCCTCAGAACATGGGATAGACGTCCAATTTTCGAAGTCACTCTTGAGTGATCTGACTGGGGCGGCACCATGGAACCTGACTGTGTTTATGGCTTTGCATTCAGACTCAAATAAGAAAGAGAGAGAAAAATGGGGAGCGAAAGGAGGAGAAGTAGGGAGATATAATGTTTACTAAGATTTAGGACTTTGAAACTTTCTTGGACTTTTGCAAACCGTTGTCACGGTAACTGGATACACTAGCACACACACACACACACACACACACACACACACACACACACACACACACACACACACACACACACACACACACACACACACACACAACTTTGATTAGTTAGGCGACATTGGTTTTTGCCATCACACATTTAGCCGTAGTTCACATTTCTTCAGGGCTTTAGTTCCTTCCACGACTCATGTATCTACACAGGAAAACACCCCTCGAGGGAGAACTGAAACAACGAATGGTGTGACGTCAGACTGTAAATGAATATAGTGACGTGGGTTAGTGGTCTGACTGTAGACTGTCAGGTCAACATGGTTTTGGTTACGTGGGTTACTGGTCTGACTGTAGACTGTCAGGTCAACATGGTTTTAGTTACATGGGTTACTGGTCTGACTGTAGACTGTTAGGTCAACATGGTTTTAGTTACATGGGTTACTGGTCTGACTGTAGACTGTCAAGTCAACATGGTTTTAGTTACATGGGTTACTGGTCTGACTGTAGACTGTCTCAACAA
>NC_143030.1:8459592-8489592 GCF_057628025.1 Oncorhynchus mykiss
TACCCCTACCATATCACTATACCCCTACCATATCACTATACCCCTGCTATACCCCTACCATATCACTATACCCCTACCATATCACTATATCCCTACCATGTCACTATACCCCTACCATGTCCCTATACCCCTACTATACCACTATATCCCTCCCATATCACTATACCCCTACTATACCCCTACTATACCCCTACCATATCACTATACCCCTACTATACCCCTACTATACCCTACCATATCACTGTACCCCTACCATATCACTATACCCCTACCATATTACTATACCCCTACTATACCACTATACCCCTACTATACCCCTACCATATCACTATACCCCTACCATATCCGTATACCTCTACCATGTCACTATACCCCTACCATATCACTATGCCCCTACTATACCACTATACCCCTACTATACCCCTACCATATCACTATACCCCTACCATGTCACTATACCCCTACCATATCACTATACCCATACCATACACTATGCCCCTACTATACCACTATACCCCTACCATATCACTATACCCCTACCAAAGCACTATACCCCTACCATACCACTATACCCCTACTGTACCACTATACCACTATACCACTACACCCCTACCATATCACTATACCCCTACTATACCCCTACTATACCCCTACCATACCATTATACCACTATACCACTATACCCCTACCATATCACTATACCCCTACTGTACCCCTACTATAACCCTACCATCTCACTATACCCCTACTATACCCCTACTATACCCTACCATATCACTGTACCCCTACCATATCACTATACCCCTACCATATCACTATACCCCTACTATACCACTATACCCCTACTATACCCCTACCATATCACTATACCCCTACCATATCCGTATACCTCTACCATGTCACTATACCCCTACCATATCACTATGCCCCTACTATACCACTATACCCCTACTATACCCCTACCATATCACTATACCCCTACCATGTCACTATACCCCTACCATATCACTATACCCATACCATACACTATACCCCTACTATACCACTATACCCCTACCATATCACTATACCCCTACCAAAGCACTATACCCCTACCATACCACTATACCCCTACTGTACCACTATACCACTATACCACTACACCCCTACCATATCACTATACCCCTACTATACCCCTACTATACCCCTACCATACCATTATACCACTATACCACTATACCCCTACCATATCACTATACCCCTACTATACCCCTACTATACCACTATACCCCTACCATATCACTATACCCCTACTATACCACTATACCCCTACCATATCACTATACCCCTACCATATCACTATACCCCTACCATACCACTATACCCCTACCATACTACTATAACCCTACCATATCACTATACCCCTACTATGCCACTCCCAGGACACTATACCCCTACCATATCACTATACCCCTACCATACCACTATACCCTTACTACACCACTATACCCCTACCATACTACTATACCCCTACTATACCACTATACCCCTACTATACCCCTATTATACCACTGCTTTACTACTATACCCCTACTTTACCACTATACCCCTATTATACCACTATACCCCTACCATACTACTATACCCATACTATACTACTATACCCCTACCATACCACTATTATACCACTGCTTTACTACTATACCCCTACTATACCACTATACCTTACTATACCACTATACCGCTATACCCCAACTATACCCCTATACCCCTACTATTCCACTATACCCCTATACCACTATACCCCTATACCCCTACTATACCACTATACCACTATACCCCTACCATACAACTATATTACTATACCCCTACTATACCACTATACCCCTACTATACCACTATACCCCTACTATACCACTATACTACTATACCACTATTCCCCTACTATACCACTATACCCCTACTATACCACTATTCCACTACTATACCACTATACCCCTACTATACCACTATACCCCTACTATACCACTATTCCACTACTATACCACTATTCCCCTACTATACCACTATACCCCTACTATACCACTATACCCCTACTATACCACTATACCCCTACTATACCACTATACCCCTACTATACCACTATACTACTATACCACTATTCCCCTACTATACCACTTTTCCCCTACTATACCACTATACCCCTACTATACCACTATACCCCTACTATACCACTATACCCCTACTATACCACTATACCCCTACTATACCACTATACCCATACTATACCACTATACCCTTACTATACCACTATACCTCTACTATAGCAGTATACCCCTACTCTACAGCTATACTACCATATCACTATACCCCTACCATACCACTATACCCCTACCATACTACTATTACCCTACCATATCACTATACCCCTACTATGCCACTCCCAGGACACTATACCCCTACCATATCACTATACCCCTACCATACCACTATACCCTTACTATACCACTATACCCCTACCATACTACTATACCCCTACTATACCACTATACCCCTACTATACCCCTATTATACCACTGCTTTACTACTATACCCCTACTTTACCACTATACCCCTACCATACTACTATACCCCTACTATACCACTATACCCCTACTATACCCCTATTATACCACTGCTTTACTACTATACCCCTACTTTACCACTATACCCCTACTATACCACTATATCCCTACCATACTACTATACCCCTACTATACTACTATACCCCTACCATACCACTATTATACCACTGCTTTACTACTATACCCCTACTATACCACTATACCTTACTATACCACTATACCGCTATACCCCAACTATACCCCTATACCCCTACTATACCACTATACCCCTATACCACTATACCCCTTTACCCCTACTATACCACTATACCACTATACCACTATACCCCTACCATACAACTATATTACTATACTCCTACTATACCACTATTCCCCTACTAAACCACTATTCCCCTACTATACCACTATTCCACTACTATACCACTATTCCACTACTATACCACTATACCCCTACTATACCACTATACCCCTACTATACCACTATTCCCCTACTATACCACTATACCCCTACTATACCACTATACCCCTACTATACCACTATTCCCCTACTATACCACTATACCCCTACTATACCACTATACCCCTACTATACCACTATACCCCTACTATACCACTATTCCCCTACTATACCACTATACCCCTACCATACAACTATACCCCTACTATACCACTATTCCACTACTATACCACTATTCCCCTACTAAACCACTATTCCCCTACTATACCACTATACCCCTACTATACCACTATACCCCTACTATACCACTATTCCCCTACTATACCACTATACCCCTACTATACCACTATGCCCCTACTATACCACTATACCCCTACTATACCACTATACCCCTACTATACCACTATTCCACTACTATACCACTATTCCCCTACTAAACCACTATTCCCCTACTATACCACTATACCCCTACTATACCACTATACCCCTACTATACCACTATTCCACTACTATACCACTATTCCCCTACTAAACCACTATTCCCCTACTATACCACTATACCCCTACTATACCACTATTACACTACTATACCACTATTCCCCTACTAAACCACTATACCCCTACTATACCACTATTCCACTACTATACCACTATTCCCCTACTAAACCACTATTCCCCTACTATACCACTATTCCACTACTATACCACTATTCCCCTACTAAACCACTATTCCTCTACTATACCACTATACCCCTACTATACCACTATTCCCCTACTAAACCACTATTCCCCTACTATACCACTATACCCCTACTATACCACTATTCCCCTACTAAACCACTATACCACTATTCCCCTACTAAACCACTATACCACTATTCCCCTACTAAACCACTATACCACTATTCCCCTACTAAACCACTATACCACTATTCCCCTACTAAACCACTATTCCCCTACTATACCACTATACCCCTACTATACCACTATACCCCTACTATACCACTATTCCACTACTATACCACTATTCCCCTACTAAACCACTATACCCCTACTATACCACTATTCCCCTACTATACCACTATTCCACTACTATACCACTATTCCCCTACTAAACCACTATTCCTCTACTATACCACTATACCCCTACTATACCACTATTCCCCTACTAAACCACTATTCCCCTACTATACCACTATTCCACTACTATACCACTATTCCCTTACTAAACCACTATACCCCTACTATACCACTATTCCCCTACTAAACCACTATTCCTCTACTATACCACTATACCCCTACTATACCACTATTCCCCTACTATACCACTATTCCCCTACTAAACCACTATTCCCCTACTATACCACTATACCCCTACTATACCACTATACCCCTACTATACCACTATACCCCTACTATACCACTATTCCCCTACTATACCACTATTCCCCTACTAAACCACTATTCCCCTACTATACCACTATACCCCTACTATACCACTATACCCCTACTATACCACTATACCCCTACTATACCACTATACCCCTACTATACCACTATACCCCTACTATACCACTATTCCCCTACTATACCACTATACCCCTACTATACCACTATACCCCTACTATACCACTATTCCCCTACTATACCACTATTCCACTACTAGGATTGGTTTAAAAGGGGTTGGGGGCTAAGAGGGGTTAGGAGGGGCTAATAGGGGTTAGGAGGGGCAAGATGGGTTAGGAGGGGCTAAGAGAGGTTAGGAAGGGCTACGATGGGTTAGGAGGGGCTACGATGGGTTAGGAGGGGCTACGATGGGTTAGGAGGGGCTAAGATGGGTTAGGAGTGGCTAAGAATTGTTAGGAGGGTCTAAAATGGGTTAAGAGGGGCTAAGAGGGTTAGGAGAGTTTAGGAGTGAACAAGAGGAGCTAGAAGGGGTTTAAGAAGGGTAGGTGGGCTAAGAGTGGTTCGGAGAGTTTGGGAGGGGTTTTACAGCGTCTTTGAGGGTGGGAACACAATTGGACAAGGAAGTAGGGCTCAGGGAAAATTTGTCAAAATAGATATCTTGCAATGTACTGTCGATAGGAATATTGTTGAGTCAAGTCCAGTGTTCTATTGAACAAGGGTAACCATATCTACTTACTGCTAGCGTGATTATGCAATCGGCGAAACACAAAGGCCACAATAATTCCTATAAAACATTTCTAGATTTGGAAGCATGCCCAATCCGTCGATGACATCACTGTTTGAACTTTTCCGGCGAGAACATTCTGAAATACCTCTGTAGTGCATAATATTCAACCGCTCAATAAGTATCCAACCCCTTTGTTGTGGTCTGAGTTCAGGAGACCACAACAACAATCACATTTTGTTGCCTTACAATCTGGAAGTAAAATAGATTTTTTTGGGGGGGTTTGTATCATTTGATTTACACAACATGCCTACCACTTTGAAGATGCAAAATATATATTTTTTTGTGAAACAGACAAGAAGTAACACAACAAAAACAGAAAACTTGAGCATTAATATCCCCCCCCCCCCCCCCCCAAAGTCAATGCTTTGTAGAGCCACCTTTTCCAGCAATTACAGCTGCAAGTCTCTTGGGGTATGTCTCTATAAGCTTGGCACATCTAGCCACTGGGATTTTTGCCCATTCTTCAAGGTAAAACTGCTCCAGCTCCTTCAAGTTGGATGGGTTCTGCTGGTGTACAGCAATCTTTAAGTCATACCACAGATTCTCAATTGGATTGAGGTCTGGGCTTTGACTAGGCCATTCCAAGACATTTAAATGTTTCTCCTAAAACCACTCAAGTGTTGCTTTAGCAGTGTGCTTAGGGTCAATGTTCTGCTGGAAGGTGAATTTTTATCCCAGTCTCAAATCTCTGGAAGACTGAAACAGGTTTCTCTCAGGAATTTCCCTGTATTTAACGCCATCCATCATTCCTACAAATCTGACCAGTTTCTCAGTCCCTGCCAATGAACAACATCCCCACAGCATGATACCGCCACCACCATGCTTCACTGTGGGGATGGAGTTCTGGTGGTGATGACAGGTGTTGGGTTTGAGCCAGACATAGCGGTTTCTTTGATGTCCAAAAGCAACATTTTAGTCTCATCTGACCAGAGTACCTTCTTCCATATGTTTGGGGAGTCTCCCACATGCCTTTTTGGCGAACACTGAATGTGTTTGCTTATCTTTTTCTTTAAGCTTTAATGGCTTTTATCTGGCCACGCTTTCCGTAAAGCCCAGCTCTGTGGAGTGTGAGGCTTAAAGTGGTCCCTATGTACAGAAGCTCAATTCTCTACTGTGGAGCTTTTGCAGCTCCTTCAGGGTTGGTCTCTTTGTTGCCTCTCTGATTAATGCCCTCCTTGCCTGGTCAGTGAGTTTTGGTGGGCGGCCCTCTCTTGGCAAGTTTGTTGTGGTGTCATATTCTTTCAAATTTTTAATAATGGATTTTATGGTGCTCGGTGGGATGTTTAAAGTTTCTGATATTTTTTAGAACCCAACCCTGATCTGTACTTCTCCACAATGTTGTCCCTGACCTGTTTGGAGAGCTCCTTGGGTCTTCATGGTGCCGCTTCCTTAGTGGTGTTGCAGACTCTGGGGCCTTTCAGAACAGGTGTATGTATATGACTGAGATCATGTGACTGATCATGTGACACTTAGATTGCTCCTTGGTCTCCCTGGTGTCGTTTGCTTGGTGTTTTTTGTTTAATTAAATGTTTTATTTCACCTTTATTTAACCAGGTAGGCTAGTTGAGAACACCTTTATTTAACCAGGTAGGCTAGTTGAGAACACCTTTATTTAACCAGGTGGGCTAGTTGAGAACACCTTTATTTAACCAGGTAGGCTAGTTGAGAACACCTTTATTTAACCAGGTAGGCTAGTTGAGAACAAGTTCTCATTTACAACTGCGACCTGGCCAAGATAAAGCAAAGCAGTGCATCACAAACAACAACACAGAGTTACACATGGAGTAAAACAAACATACAGTCAATAATACAGTAGAAAAAGTCTATATACAGTCTGTGCAAATGAGGTAGGACAAGGGAGGTAAGACAATAAATAGGCCATAGTGGTGAAATAATTACAATATAGCAATTAAACACTGGAGTGATAGCTGTGCAGAAGTTTACTGTACAAGTAGAGATACCGGGGTGCAAAGGAGCAATATAAATCAAATAAATAACAGCATGGGGATGAGGTAGTTGGATTGGCTATTTACAGATGGGCTATGTACAGGTACAGTGATCTGTGAGCTGTTCTGACAGCTGGTGCTTAAAGTTAGTGAGGGAGATATGAGTCTCCAGCTTCAGTGATTTTTCAGTGATTGGCAGCAGAGAACCAGAAGGAAAGAGGGCCAATCGAGGAATTGGCTTTTGGGCGTGGCCAGTGAGATACACCTGCTGGAGCTCGTGCTACAGGTGTGGGTGCTGCTATGGTGACCAGTGAGCTGAGATAAGGCGGGGCTTTACCTAGCAAATATTTATAGATGCCCTCGCTTAGTGGTGTTGCAGACTCTGGGGCCTTTCGGAACACGTGTATATATACTGAGATCCTGTGACAGATCATGTGACACTTAGATTGCACACAGGTGGAGTGTATTTAACTAATTATGTGACTTCTGAAGGTAATTTGGTTGTGCCAGATCTTATTTAGGGGCTTCATAGCAAAGGGGGTGAATACCTATGCACACAACACTTTCCCCCCCCCCAAAAAAAAAGTAATATCTTTTTTTGAAACAAGTTACTTTTTTCATTTCATTTCACCAATTTGGACTGTTTTGTGTTTTGTACGTAAAAATAAAAATACAAATCAATTTAAATTACAAGTTGTAATGCAACAAAATAGGAAAAACGCCAAGGGGGATGAATACTTTTGTAAGGCACTGTATATCTGAAACACCCTCTCATCACTCATATGTAGGAAGACCCCAAATAGTGTCTAGCTGTGATGTTTCCACTTAAAGGGGCAATATTCAGTTCAAACAATAACAAAACCGACTCCCCACCACTGAATTGCAGATTGCCCTTTTAAAAGCAGGCTATAAATTGCATTCTACAAACGAACAATAAACAGGTATCATTAAAGTTCAATTGTAAGCGTGTAAGCTTGTAAAATGTACAAGTGTGAGCTAGGGACATTGAGGCCTGGACTGGAGTACATGAGTGTTGGGGTTGATTTTTGAAATAGGTTGGCTGCAGTGTCGAGTACACCTTTGTTCCTGGAGTGTCCACTAGAGGGCGGTCATGCAGTCCACACTGGTCTGCATTAATCTACTACCCACCAGTGGAGCCAGTATAAAGGGTCTGGACACCTGGGGGGGGGATTCCGACCTGAGTTAAGCACACCTTTATGGAAAATAATTTCCTTTTTTATGCACTTTTCTCTCTACGTGTATTCTGACCTTGAACTTAAGCATGAGAATAGCATGTTAGTTCACCCACTATTTTGTGTGAGTGATTATAGCTGTGAGTCTTTCTGGGTAAGTCTCAAAGAGTCATTACAGCTGTGAGTCTTTCTGGGTGAGTCTCTAAGAGTCATTACAGCTGTGAGTCTTTCTGGGTAAGTCTCAAAGAGTCATTACAGCTGTGAGTCTTTCTGGGTAAGTCTCAAAGAGTCATTACAGCTGTGAGTCTTTCTGGGTAAGTCTCAAAGAGTCATTACAGCTGTGAGTCTTTCTGGGTAAGTCTCAAAGAGTCATTACAGCTGTGAGTCTTTCTGGGTGAGTCTCTAAGAGCTTTCCATACCTGGATTGTGCAACATTTGCCCATTAAAAAAATGATTCAAGTTCTGTCAAATTGGTTGTTTATCATTGCTAGACAACCATTTTCAGGTCTTGCAATAGAATTTAATTTAAGTGAAAACTGTAACTCGGCCACTCCAGTGTAGATTTAGCCTTGTGTTTTAGGTTTTATTGTCCTACTGAAAGATTAATTCATCTCCCAGTCTCTGGTGGAAAGCAGACTGAACCAGTTTTTCCTCTGCGATTTTTTTTGTTTTTTTTTATCCTGAAAAACTCCCCAATCCTTAACGATTACAAGCATACCCATAACATGATGCATCCCACCACTATGCTTGAAAAAATATGGTGAATGGTACTCAGTAATGTGTTGGATTTGCTCCAAACATACCACTTCTGTATTCAGGACAAAAAAGTGAAAACATTTCAGCAGCCAGGTTACCTGTGATACCAGTCAGTATTCAAAGTCTATCCATGTCTGAGAACGATGACATGGGAAAATGGCCACTAGGGGGCAACAGTGCTAGAACAGTGATAGGTACTTTAGTGCCTTGTTGTAAACAGGATGTATGTATTTGGAATATTTTTTATTCTATACAGGCTTCCTTCTTTTCACTCTGTCCATCACGATAGTATTTGTGGAGTAACTACAATGTTGATCCTCAGTTTTCTCCCATCACAGCCATTATTAAACCATAACTGCTTTAAAGTCACCATTGGCCTCACGGTGAAATCCCTGAGTGGTTTTCTTCCTCCCTGGCAACTGAGTTAGGAGAGGACGCCTGTATCTTTGTAGTGACTCCTTGTATTGATACGCCATCCCAACGTGTAATTAATAACTTCACCCTGCTCAAAGGCATATTCAATGTCTGCTTTTTTAAAAAAAAATTTATCTATGTACCAATAGGTGTCCTTCTTTGCGAGGCATTTGGAACTCCCTCCCTGGTCTTTGTGATTGAATCTGTGTTTGTCATTCACTGCTTAAGTGAGGGACCTTGCAGATAATTGTACAGAGATGAGGTATTCATTAAAAAAAATCATGTTTAAACAATATTATTGCACACGTAGTGAGCCCATGCAACTTATTGTGTGACTTGTTAAGGACATTTTTACTCCTGAACTCAGACCACAACAAAGGGGTTGGATACCTCCTGAACTCAGACCACAACAAAGGGGTTGGATACCTCCTGAACTCAGACCACAACAAAGGGGTTGGATACCTCCTGAACTCAGACCACAACAAAGGGGTTGGATACCTCCTGAACTCAGACCACAACAAAGGGGTTGGATACCTCCTGAACTCAGACCACAACAAAGGGGTTGGATACCTCCTGAACTCAGACCACAACAAAGGGGTTGGATACCTCCTGAACTCAGACCACAACAAAGGGGTTGGATACCTCCTGAACTCAGACCACAACAAAGGGGTTGGATACCTCCTGAACTCAGACCACAACAAAGGGGTTGGATACTTACTGAATCAAGACATTTTAGCTTTGAATTGTTTTATTAATTTGTCAAATGTATAAAAACATCATTACACTTTGACATTATAGGGCATTATAGGGCATTATAGGGCGTTATAGGGCATTCTAGGGTATTATAGGACATTATAGGGTATTATAGGGTATTATAGGGCATTATAGGACATTATAGGGTATTATAGGGTATTATAGGGCATTATAGGGCGTTATAGGGCATTCTAGGGTATTATAGGACATTATAGGGTATTATAGGGTATTATAGGGCATTATAGGGCGTTATAGGGCATTCTAGGGTATTATAGGGCATTATAGGGCATTATAGGGTATTATAGAGCATTATAGGGTATTATAGGGTATTATAGGGCATTATAGGGCATTATAGGGTATTATAGGGCATTATAGGTATTGTAGGGTATTATAGGGCATTGTAGGGCATTATAGGGTATTATAGGGTATTATAGGACATTATAGGGTATTATAGGGCATTATAGGACATTATAGGGCATTATAGGACATTATAGGGTATTATAGGGAATTATAGGGTATTATAGGGTATTATTGGGCATTATAGGACATTATAGGCCATTATAGGTATTATAGGGTATTATAGGGCATTATAGGACATTATAGGGCGTTATAGGGCATTATGGGGCATTATGGGTATTTGTTTGTTTTATTTAACCTTTATCTAACTAGTTATGTCAGTTAAGAACTAATTCTTATTTACAATGACGTGTTGAGTCGATCTCAATTTAATTCATATAAAATTACAGGCTTTAACACAACGAAACGGGGAAGAAGTCAAGGGGTGTGAATACTTGCTGTATAAGAAATCTCAGGAAATATTTCAGTTTTTGGACATGTATTTAATTTAATGTATTTAATTAACCCATTAACTGTTTACATGTTTAAATCGGAACCGGTTTACCTTCAGACAAGTCCCTGGACACTTATGGGGAGGGGGGGGGGGGGTCGTAGAGTATATTAAAGACCACCATTGTGAGCGTCTCGCAGAGCTTCTACTGCACGGTCATAGTAGTGTGTAGGCCGAACCATTAGGATGAATGCATACATACAAAATGTTGTTTTGTGAGAAGATCAGGACGTCTCATGAGGTCTGATAAAACTGTGGCTGTAGCTCGGCCACCTTCCAACACAGATGCGGTTGGCTGACGCAGGCGGATGCAGTGGATCGAAGTTTAAAAACGGACTAAACTGAATATACGTTACAGAGTCAATGTGGAGGCTATATACAGGGTGTTACGTTACAGAGTCAATGTGGAGGCTATGTACAGGGTATTACGTTACAGAGTCAATGTGGAGGCTATATACAGGGTGTTACGTTACAGAGTCAATGTGGAGGCTATATACAGGGTGTTACGTTACAGAGTCAATGTGGAGGCTATATACAGGGTATTACGGTACAGAGTCAATGTGGAGGCTATATACAGGGTATTACGGTACAGAGTCAATGTGGAGGCTATATACAGGGTGTTACGTTACAGAGTCAATGTGGAGGCTATATACAGGGTGTTACGATACAGAGTCAATGTGGAGGCTATATACAGGGTATTACGGTACAGAGTCAATGTGGAGGCTATATACAGGGTATATGTGTGTGTCAATAGACTCTTTCGAATTGTAAGAGTTCTATGGTAAATCGCAACAAGCTAATGAGGCTGTTGGGGCCTTATGCATACGACCCGCAGACAAAGTGATTAAAACTATTTTTTTTTTTTTTAAATCCCCAAAACGTGTTACAGAGCCGGACGAAATACACAAGGAACAGCGAGTGTTGTGGCCTTCGTCGGGAGATGAAAAACACGGTCCTAAAGGAGAAAAAGATGTCACGTCATTGAAGGAGGAAACCCCCTTTTCTGACCCCAGCCGAGCACAGCAACCAATCAGCGATTGACCAATCAGCGATTGACCAATCAGCGATTGACCAATCAGCGATTGACCAATCAGCGATTGACCAATCAGCGATTGACCAATCAGCGATTGACCAATCAGCGATTGACGCTGACTCAGCAGGATGGACAACACCAACAAGGAAGGTGTAACAAAGTGGGACCGTCACCGACTGTCTGGAGAGGAAGCCACGCTGAAGCATGTCAGAATTACCATTGGGAGGCAGACCAGTTATTTGGCTCCAATTAGGGTCCCTCCAAACAGTGAGAAGATTGTGAGGGGAAGCTTCAGAGTCCATGTGCAGCGAAAGTGCCCGAAGGTTCACTGGAAGGAGAGTTTGAGGAGGAGAAACAGGAGATCACGAAGGAGACAAAAAAGGCCTCCGACATTGACAGAAAAAAAATGATTTCCACCCTAATGATTCCATATGAGCCTTGGAGTCCGTCAGTCAGCGGGATGTCCGCTTAAAGCTGCAGTAGACAAACCTTAGTTCGAGGGAAGAGGAGTCTCTCCCGGAGGGGAAAGGACACAAACATACAAATACGGCATTGAAGGTTTCAGAGGAGGTATGGTGTGTATTGCTTAGCTACTCAGCATGGTTTTGCTTAGCTACTCAGCATGGCATGGTTTTGCTTAGCTACTCAGCATGGCATGGTTTTTCTTAGCAACTCAGCATGGCATGGTTATGCTTAGCTACTCAGCATGGCATGGTTTTTCTTAGCTACTCAGCATGGCATGGTTTTGCTTAGCAACTCAGTGTGGTTTTGCTTAGCTACTCAGCATGGTTTTGCTTAGCTACTCAGCGTGGTTTTGCTCAGCTACTCAGTGTGGTTTTGCTTAGCTACTCAGTGTGGTTTTGCTCAGCTACTCAGTGTGGTTTTGCTTAGCTACTCAGTGTGGTTTTGCTTAGCTAGTCAGCATGGCATGGTTTTGCTTAGCTACTCAGCGTGGCATGGTTTTGCTTAGCTACTCAGCGTGGCATTGTTTTGCTTAGCTACTCAGCATGGTTTTGCTTAGCAACTCAGTGTGGTTTTGCTTAGCTACTCAGCATGGTTTTGCTTAGCTACTCAGCGTGGTTTTGCTTAGCAACTCAGTGTGGTTTTGCTTAGCTACTCAGCATGGTTTTGCTTAGCTACTCAGCGTGGTTTTGCTTAGCTACTCAGCATGGCATTGTTTTGCTTAGCTACTCAGCATGGCATGGTTATGCTTAGCTAGTCAGCATGGCATGGTTTTGCTTAGCTACTCAGCATGGCATGGTTATGCTTAGCTAGTCAGCATGGCATGGTTTTGCTTAGCAACTCAGCATGGCATGGTTATGCTTAGCTAGTCAGCATGGCATGGTTTTGCTTAGCTACTCAGTGTGGTTTTGCTTAACTACTCAGCATGCTTTTTCTTAGCTACTCAGCATGGCATGGTTTTGCTTAGCTACTCAGCATGGCATGGTTTTGCTTAGCTACTCAGCATGGCATGGTTTTGCTTAGCTACTCAGCATGGCATGGTTTTGCTTAGCTACTCAGCATGGCATGGTTTTTCTTAGCAACTCAGCGTGGCATTGTTTTGCTTAGCTACTCAGCATGGCATGGTTTTGCTTAGCAACTCAGTGTGGTTTTGCTTAGCTACTCAGCATGGTTTTGCTTAGCTACTCAGCGTGGTTTTGCTCAGCAACTCAGTGTGGTTTTGCTTAGCTACTCAGCATGGTTTTTCTCAGCTTTTCATTTTGGTTTTGCTTAGCTACTCAGCATGGTCATGCTTAGCTACTCAGTGTGGTTTTGCTTAGCTACTCAGTGTGGCATGGTTATGTTTAGCTACTCAGCATGGCATGGTTTTGCTTAGCTACTCAGCATGGCATGGTTTTGCTTAGCTACTCAGCATGGCATGGTTATGCTTAGCTACTCAGCATGACATGGTTTTGCTTAGCTACTCAGCATGGCATGGTTTTGCTTAGCTACTCAGCATGGCATGGTTTTGCTTAGCTACTCAGCATGGCATGGTTTTGCTTAGCTACTCAGCATGGCATGGTTTTGCTTAGCTACTCAGTGTGGTTTTGCTTAGCTACTCAGCATGGCATGGTTTTGCTTAGCTACTCAGCATGGCATGGTTATGCTTAGCTACTCAGCATGGCATGGTTTTGCTTAGCTACTCAGCATGGCATGGTTTTGCTTAGCTACTCAGCATGGCATGGTTTTGCTTAGCTACTCAGCATGGCATGGTTTTGCTTAGTTACTCAGCATGGCATGGTTGTGCTTAGCTACTCAGCGTGGTTTTGCAGGGGGGGAATATGGCAAAATTGAGAGATGAGGCTTTCACTATTACTCTGAGACATTCTAAGTCAACTTTTAGCAAAGTGACATCACAGCTCCGCTGTAAGGATCTGAGAGAGAGGGTGCGAGTAAGTGTGGAAGCGACAGGAGGAGAGAGTGAAAGAGCGGTAACGAGTGGAGAGGAGCCGAATTCAGAAAGTAACCTACATCAGATGGAGTGATGCTAGCTAGCTACCAGCCGTAGTGATGCTAGCTAGCTACAAGCAAGAGTGATGGTAGCTAGCTACCCGCCGTAGTGATGCTAGCTAGCTACAAGCTAGAGTGATGGTAGCTAGCTACCCTCCGTAGTGATGCTAGCTAGCTACCAGCCGCAGTGATGCTAGCTAGCAAAAAAATAGAAAATAAAAGGAACAAATAATTAAAAGCAGTAAAAATAACAATAGTGTGGCTATATACAGGGGGTACCAGTACAGAGTCAATGTGGAGGCTATATACAGGGGGTACCGGTACAGAGTTAATGTGGAGGCTATATACAGGGTGTTACGGTACAGAGTCAATGTGGAGGCTATATACAGTGTATGACGGTACAGAGTCAATGTGCAGGCTATATACAGGGGGTACCGGTACAGAGTCAATGTGGAGGCTATATACAGGGGGTACCGTTACAGAGTCAATGTGGAGGCTATATACAGGGGGTACCGGTACAGAGTCAATGTGGAGGCTATATACAGGGGGTACCGGTACAGAGTCAATGTGGAGGCTACATACAGGGGGTACCAGTACAGAGTCAATGTGGAGGCTATATACAGGGGGTACTGGTACAGAGTCAATATGGAGGCTATATACAGGGGTACCAGTACAGAGTCAGTGTGGAGGCTATATACAGGGGGTACTGGTACAAAGTCAATGTGGAGACTATATACAGGGTGTTACGGTACAGAGTCAATGTGGAGGCTATATACAGTGTATTACGGTACAGAGTCAATGTGGAGGCTATATACAGGGTGTTACGGTACAGAGTCAATGTGGAGGCTATATACAGGGTGTTACGTTACAGAGTCAATGTAGAGGCTATATACAGGGTATTACGGTACAGAGTAATGTGGAGGCTATATACAGGGGGTACCGGTACAGAGTCAATGTGGAGGCTATATACAGGGTGTTACGATACAGAGTCAATGTGCAGGCTATATACAGGGGGTACTGGTACAGAGTCAATGTGGAGGCTATATACAGGGGGTACAGGTACAGAGTCAATGTGGAGGCTATATACAGGGTATTACGGTACAGAGTCAATGTGCGGGGGAACCGGTTAGTCGAGGTAATGAGGTAATATGTAGTTATAGGTAGTGTGAAAGTGACTATATAGAAAAATTAACAGAGAGTAGCAGCAGCGTAAAAGGGGGGGGGGGTGGCAATGCAAATATTCTTGGTATCCATTTGAATAGCTGTTCAGGAGTCTTATGGCTTGGGGGTAGAAGCTGTTTTAGAATCCTCTTCGTGGAGTTTAACAGAGATTGCATCATCTGGGCAATATGCAAATTGGAGTGGGTCTAGGGTTTCTGGGATAATGGTGTTGATGTGAGCCTTGACCAGCCTTTCAAAGCAATTCATGGCTACAGATGTGACTGCTCCGGGTTGGAAGTCAGTTAGGCAGGTTACCTTAGTGTTCTTGGGCACAGGTACTATGGAGGTCTGCTTAAAACATGTTGGTATTATAGACTCAGTCAGGGACATGTTGAAAATGTCAGGGAAGACACTTGCAAATTGGTCAGTGCATGCTCGAAGTGTACGTCCTGGTAATCCGTCTGGCCCTGTGGCCATGTGAATATTGACCTGTAATGGTCTCACTCAAAACGGCTACGGAGAGCGTGATCACACAGTCATCCGGAACAGCTGATGCTCTCATGCATGTTTCAGTGTTACTTGCCTCGAAGCGAGCATAGAAGTAATTTAGTTCGTCTGGTAGGCTTGTGTCACTGGGCAGTTCTCGGCTGTGCTTCCCATTGTAGTCTGTAATAGTTAGCAAGCCCTGCCACAACCGTCGAGTGTCAGAGCTGGTGTAGTACGGTTCGATCTTAGTCCTGATTCCTGTGACAATGTTGCGAACATCTTTTATTATTGTATTATGCCCTCATACAGACTCTCTCCTCATACAGACTCTCTCCTCATACAGACTCCCTCCTCATACAAACTCTCCTCATACAGACTCCCTCCTCGTACACACTCCCTCATACAGACTCCCTTATACAGACTCCCTTATACAGACTCTCTCCTCATACAGACTCTCTCCTCATACAGACTCTCTCCTCATACAGACTCCCTCCTCATACAGACTCCCTCCTCATACAGACACCCTCCTCGTACAAACTCCCTCATTCAGACTCCCTCACACAGACTCCCTCATACAGACTCCCTCATACAGACTCCCTCATTCAGACCTCTCCTCATACAGACTCCCTCCTCATACAGACTCCCTCCTCGTACAAACTCCCTCATATAGACTCCCTCATACAGACTCTCTCCTCATACAGACTCTCTCCTCATACAGACTCTCTCCTCATACAGACTCTCTCCTCATACAGACTCCCTCAAACAGACTCCCTCCTCATACAGACTCCCTCATACAGACTCCCTCCTCATACAGACTCCCTCCTCATACAGACTCCCTCCTCATACAGACTCCCTCATACAGACTTTCTCCCCATACAGACTCCCTCCTCGTACAAACTCCCTCATACAGACTCCCTCATACAGACTCTCTCCTCATACAGACTCTCTCCTCATACAGACTCCCTCCTCATACAGACTCCCTCCTCATACAGACACCCTCCTCGTACAAACTCCCTTATACAGACTCCCTCATACAGGCTCCCTCATACACACTCCCTCATACAGACTCCCTCATGCAGACTTCTCATTCAGACCTCTCCTCATACAGACTCCCTCCTCATACAGACTCCCTCCTCATACAGACTCTCTCCTCATACAGACTCTCTCCTCATACAGACTCCTTCCTCATAAAGACTCTCTCCTCATACAGACTCTCTCCTCACACAGACTCTCTCCCCATACAGACTCTCTCCTTAGACAGACTCCCTCCTTGTACAGACTCCCTCCTCGTACACTCTCCCTCCTCATACAGACTCCTTCCTCGTACACACTCCCTCATACAGACTCCCTCATACAGACTCCCCCATACAGTCTCCCTCCTCGTACAGACTCCCTCCTCATACAGACTTCCTCATCGTACAGACTCCCTCCTCGTACAGACTCTCTCCTCATACAGACCTCCTCCTCATACAGACTCCCTCCCCGTACACACTCCCTCATACAGACTCCCTCCTCGTACACACTCCCTCATACAGACTCCCTCTTCATACAGACTCCCTCTTCATACAGACTCCCTCTTCATACAGACCCTCCTCATACAGACTCCCTCATACAGACTCCCTCATACAGACTCTCTCCTCATACAGACTCACTTCTCAGACACTCTCCCTCCTCATACAGACTCCTTCCTCGTACACACTCCCTCATACAGACTCCCTCATACAGACTCCCTCATACAGACTCTCTCCTCATACAGACTCACTTCTCAGACAGTCTCCCTCCTCATACAGACTCCCTCATACAGACTCTCTCCTCATACAGACTCTCTCCTCATACAGACTCTCTCCTCATACAGACTCTCTCCTCATACAGACTCTCTCCTCAGACAGACTTCCTCCTCGTACAGACTCCCTCATACAGACTCTCTCCTCATACAGACTCACTTCTCAGACAGTCTCCCTCCTCATACAGACTCCCTCATACAGACTCTCTCCTCATACAGACTCTCTCCTCATACAGACTCTCTCCTCATATAGACTCCCTCCTCATACAGACTCTCTCCTCATACAGACTCTCTCCTCAGACAGACTTCCTCCTCGTACACACTCCCTCGTACAGACTCCCTCATACAGACTCCCTCATACAGACTCTGAGGCATCTGGTATAAATGCTGCAAAACTGCTAGATTGTACTGCTATGTTTTCATTGGTTGTGTTTAAGCTAGGCTACGTGTGCACGAGAGCAGTGGCATAGGGGGAAGAGTTCAAAATGAGGGTGTCGGTTAGGGCGTGGTGAGGGAGATGGGTGAGAAAGAGTGGAGGCGCTGGTCAGACGGTCTCCTTTGGGCATTCGTGTTTAAGTGGTTTCCTTGTCCTCTTTCTGAGGATCCTTCCCTTCCTGTCTTCCTAACCCTTTCTCTCGCTCCCTCTGTCAACCTTTTAACAGTAATCAGAGCCTAAAAGACGAGCAACCGGCCGAGGGAGAGAGAGAAAGAGAAAAAAGAAAGCGTGAAAGAGAGAGGGGGGGAGATGGGAAGAGGAGGTAGTTAGTAGATAAAAACTGTCTCCTCGCCGTAAAACGATCTTTCCTCTTTTTATTCTTTGGAAAGAGGGATTTTATCTCCTTCTTAACTGAGGCTGGATACGTGTTGTTCTCAGACCCGAGACGCCTCTCCTGTCCTCTCTCCTTCCATCTCTCTCTCCTGTCATTCTCTCTCTCTCTCTCTCTCTCTCTCTCTCTCTTTACCATCCTATCCTCTCTCCTTCCATCTCTCTCTCCTGTCATTCTCTCTCTCTCTCTCTCTCTCTCTCTCTCTCTCTCCTGTCCTCTCTCCTTCCATCTCTCTCTCCTGTCATTCTCTCTCTCTCTCTCTCCTGTCCTCTCTCCTTCCATCTCTCTCTCCTGTCATTCTCTCTCTCTCTCTCTCTCTCTCTCTCTCTCTCTCTCTTTACCATCCTATCCTCTCTCCTTCCATCTCTCTCTCCTGTCATTCTCTCTCTCTCTCTCTCTCTCTCTCTCTCTCCTGTCCTCTCTCCTTCCATCTCTCTCTCCTGTCATTCTCTCTCTCTCTCTCTTTACCATCCTATCCTCTCTCCTTCCATCTCTCTCTCCTGTCATTCTCTCTCTCTCTCTCTCTCTCTCCTCTCTCCTTCCATCTCTCTCTCATGTCATTCTCTCTCCTCTATCTCTTACCCTCTCTTTATCTCTCTCCTCTCTCTCTCTCATTTTCTCCCCTCTCTCTCTTACCCTCTCTTTCTTCTCTCTCCTGTCATTCTCTCTCTCTCTCTCTCTCTCCTCTCTTTACTTCACTCTCTTTATCTCTCTCTCTTTATCTCTCTCACTTTCTCTCTCTTTCTCTGTTTTTTTTAGTTCGGTTTATTCATTCTTAGTCTTTTTGTATTTGTTTCCAGGGATAGCTAGCTTTCCACCAGGAACAAGTTTATTAGGAGGAGTGTATTTATTCTCTGGGCAACAGAGAGCGTGACTCCTCAAAAGTTGCCAGGGTCAGTGCCAATACTAGTATTTACAATTAGATGTGTGTCGGGATAAGGTGAATAGGCATTAGAATGTGATAAACAGAGTAGGAGCAGTGTATGTGATGATTGTATGTGTGTGTGTGTAGGCAAATTATGTGTGTGTGTTGGAGTGTCAATATGTGTATGAGTGAGTCTGTAGAGTCCTGTGTGTGCATAGAGACAGTGCAATAAATTAAATATATTAAATAAAAGGGTCAATACAGATAGTTTGTGTAGCCATTTTGTTAGTTATTTTGCAGCCATTTTGTTAGCCATTTTCTTAGCCATTTTGTTAGATATTTTGTAGCCATTTTCTTAGCCATTTTCTTAGCCATTTTGTTAGCTATTTTGTAGCCATTTTGTTAGCCATTTTCTTAGCCATTTTGTTAGCTATTTTGCAGCCATTTTCTTAGCCATTTTCTTAGCCATTTTCTTAGCTATTTTGTAGCCATTTTCTTAGCCATTTTCTTAGCTATTTTGCAGTCTTATGGCTTGGGGATAGGAGCTGTTCAGGAGCCTGTTGGTGACTTGATGCTCCGCTATCAGAGCATTTGCTTGAATAAAACATGAAAAGGTGACTGTAAGAAGCGCACATAATTTCAAATAGTCATATCGAACAGGATATTAACACTCCTCAATAGGTCAAGAGTCAGACAGGGAGACTAAGAAGGAACAGAAATTAATTATTTAGGTTATGTTATTTCAATTATTTCAACGCTATATAAATACATTGTGAAGCAGGCATTTGAATTCCAGGCACACTTAAAACCTCTTAATTAAGGATCCGCACCTTCTTTTCAATTTTCGTTTCCTGAAGCAAAGATATGCATATTATTGGTACCATTTGAAAGGAAACACTTTGAAGTTCGTGGAAATGTTAAATGAATGTAGGAGAATATAACACATTAGATCTGGTAACAGATAATACAAAGAAAAAAGCATGTGTTTTTTATCTATTTCTTTTGTACCATCATCTTTGAAATGAAAGAGGCAATAATGTATTTTTTCCAGCCTAGGCGCAATTTAGATTTTGGCCACTAGATGACAGCAGTGTATGTGCAATGTTTTAGACTGATCCATTGAAGCATTGAATTTCTGTTCAAAATTTGATATCAAGACTGCCCAAATGTGCCTACTTGATTTATTCATACATTTGCATGTTCATAACTGTGCACTCTCTTACTTAAAACTTAAAACTGCATGCTAATAACATTAGCCTATGTTCGCTCAACCGTCCTGGGGGGGAGACCTACTGATACTCTAGAGGTTTTAACCAGAATGGCTACCACAGCATTTTGCAGCGATATGCCTTCCCATCTGGTTTGTGCTTAGTGGGAATATCATTTGTTTTTCATCAGGACAATGACCCAACACACCTCAAGGCTTTGTAAGGAGAGTGACTCTCCAAGAAGGAGCGTGATGGAGTGCTGCATCAGATGACCTGGCCTCCACAATCACCCGACCTTAATCAAATTGAGATGGTTTGGGTTGAGTTGGACCGCAGAGTGAAGGAAAAGCAGCCAACAAGTGCTCAGCAAATGTGGCAAATCCTTCAAGACTGTTGGAAAAGCATTCCAGGTGAAGCTGGTTGAGAGAATGTCAAGAGTGTGCAAAGCTGTCATCAAGGCAAAGGGAGGCTACATTAAAGAATCTAAAATCTCAAATATATTTAGATATGTTTAACACTTTTTTGGTTACTGCTTGATTCCATATTGTGTTATTTCATAGTGTTGATGTCTTCACTATTATTCTACAATGTATAAAATAAAGAAAAAACCCTGGAATGAGTAGATGTATCCAAACGTTTGACTGGTACAGTAAGTAGGTGGGTGAGGGCACTGCAATTGAGATTGCATCCTCTATGGATCTGTTGGGCGGTATTCAAATTGGAGTAGGTCTAGGGTGATTTTTTTAAAATTGTATTTAACCAGCCAGGTCAGTTAGGAACAAGTTCTTAGTTACAATGACGACCTGCCGGGGAACAGGGGGTTTAACTGCCTTGTTCAGGGGGCAGAACGACAGATGTTAACCTCGTCAGCTCCGGGGATTCGATACAGCAACCTTTCGGGTTACTGGCCCGACACTCTAACCACAAGGTTACCTGACGCACCAAATGATGGAGTTGATGTGTACCATAACCAGCCTTTCAAAGCACTTCATTAATACAGATGTGAGTTCTACAGGGAGGTAGTCATTCTGGCAGGTAACCTTAGACTTCTTCAGATCGGGAATGATGGTGTTCACAGAAAGGTTGTTCAAGGAAGGAGTGTATATTTGTATGTGCGTATGTGAATTTGCGGGTGTATGTGAATTTGCGGGTGTATGTGAATTTGCGGGTGTATGTGAATTTGCGGGTGTATGTGAATTTGCGGGTGTATGTGCATTTGCGGGTGTATGTGCATTTGCGTGCGTATGTGAATTTGCGTGCGTATGTGAATTTGCTTATGTGAGTATCAGCGCGAGTGTGTGTTTTGTTCAACTTCTTAAATCAATCAATATCTTGTCTGTTTGACGACTGAGCTGTGTGTGTGTGTATGAGCAGCGCCTTCTGGTTGGTACAAGACAGACAGCTCCAAGGTTGACAGACAAACTGATAAAAGACAGACAGCTCCAAGGTTGACAGACAAACTGCTAAAAGACAGACAGCTCCAAGGTTGACAGACAAACTGCTAAAAGACAGACAGCTCCAAGGTTGACGGACAAACTGGTAAAAGACAAACAGCTCCAAGGTTGACAGACGAACTGGTAAAAGACAGACAGCTCCAAGATTGACAGCTCCAAGGTTGACAGACAAACTGGTAAAAGACAGACAGCTCCAAGGTTGACAGACAAACTGGTATAAGACAGACAGCTCCAAGGTTGACAGACGAACTGGTCAGCTGCTTTAGGACTTTCTTGAGATTAAATGGGGAACTAGAGGGACCTTCAGCAGTGCACTCTTTTTGTCAAAGATGGTGCGTGTGTGTGTGTGTGTGGGGGGGGGGGGGGGGGGGGCGTGTGTGGGGGTTTGGGTGTGTCCATGGGAACCCAACTTTACAACTTTTTCTTCATGTGTTGAGAGGTTCTACAGGACACAGTATATATGCCACTACAAAGACACACACACACAAACACACAGACACACGCACGCACGCACACACACACACACACACACACACACACACACACACACACACACACGCACATCGCTATAAAGACCTTATTCCAGTTATACAAGGTGCCAATTGCTCTGACCCCTGACCTCTGTGGAATGTTAGTTTGTGGAATGCACGGAAGCATCTCGTGTTCCGGTGACCCTGGGGGCATAGACGGGGTACACAAACACCCACACACACACACACACATGTACACACACATACAGTACAGGCACTCTCAGGGCCTAATGACCCCCTAAGGCCTTCAGATAACTTTTTATAGAGTCACACACACACACACACACACGCTCACATGCTCAAGCACGTGCACACAAACACATACACACCACATGTTTACCTTGCCTTGACTCCTATGGGGATGCCAATATAAAATAGAACAGATTGTCTTTGATCAACACCCAGCAAATTACAGATCTCATGATTCATCCATAGGAAGAGGTAAAGGTAGCCATGGACAGGGCGAGATACAATATTCTATATTATATTATGAAGATACATACACCTAACCAGGCAACTCCTGGAAGGTGTGGAATCCGTACCCATACCGATATCATAGACAGTAGTGGTTTGACAATATTCTATATTATATTACGAAGATACATACACCTAACCAGGCAACTCCTGGAAGGTGTGGAATCCGTACCCATACCGATATCATAGACAGTAGTGGTTTGACAATATTCTATATTATATTACGAAGATACATACACCTAACCAGGCAACTCCTGGAAGGTGTGGAATCCGTACCCATACCGATATCATAGACATTAATGGTTTGACAATATTCTATATTATATTATGAAGATACATACATGTAACCAGGCATCTCCTTTTTTTCTATATTTACATCTTAGGTCATCTATGCTGGCCAATGGAGTCCTTTGGGAAACCCAACTACCGAAACATATAATGATGGGATTGCTAAATACATTATCTGGGCTCTCGAAAAGGAAGAGATCTCTACAATATACAGTTGAAGTTGGAAGTTTACATACACCTTAGCCAAATACATTTAAACTCAGTTGTTCACAATTCCTGACATTTGATCCTAGTTAAAAATTCCCTGTTTTAGGTCAGTTAGGATCACCAATTTATTTTAAGAATGTGAAATGTCAGAATAATAGTAGAGAGAATGATAGATTTCAGCTTTTAATTATTTCATCACATTCCCATGTGGGTCAGTTTACATGAACTCAATTAGTATGTGGTAGCATTGACTTTATATTGTTCAACTTGGGCCAAATGTTTCTGGTAGCCTTCCACAAGCTTCCCACAATAAGTTGGGTCAATTTTGGCCCATTCCTCCTGACAGAGCTGGTGTAACTGAGTCAGGTTTGTTGGCCTCCTTGCTAACACACACTTTTTCAGTTCTGTCCACACATTTTCTATGGGATTGTGGTCAGGGCTTTGTGATGGCCACTCCAATACCATAACTTTGTTGTTTTTAAGCAATTTTTCCCCAACTTTGGAAGTATGTTTGGGGTCATCGTCCATTTGGAAGACCCATTTGCGACCAAGCTTTAACTTCCTGACTGATGTCTTGAGATGTTGCTTCAATATATCCACAAAATTGTCCTACCTCATGATGCCATCTATTTTATGAAGTGCACCAGTCACTCCTGCAGCAAAGAACCCCCACAACATGATGCTGCCACCCCCACAACATGACGCTGCCACCCCTGTGCTTCACGGTTGGGATGGTGTTCTTCGGCTTGCAAGCGGTCCCCTTTTTCCTCCAAACATAACGATGGTCATTATGGCCAAACAGTTTTATTTTTGTTTCATCAAACCAGAGGACATTTCTCCAAAAAGTACGATCTTTGTGTCACGTTCTGACCTTATTTCCTTTGTTATGTCTTTGTGTTAGGTTGGTCAGGGCGTGAGTTGGGGTGGGTAGTCTATGTTCTTTTTTCTATGTGTTTGGCCTAGTATGGTTCTCAATCAGAGGCAGGTGTCGTTCGTTGTCTCTGATTGAGAATCATACTTAGGTAGACTTTTCCCACCTGTGTTTGTGGGTGATTGTTTTCTGTTTAGGTTGTTTCCCTGACAGAACTGTGCTCTTTCGTTTTCTCCGTTTGTCATTTTCTTTGAGTGTTTTTTTGTGAACATGAAATATGAACATTTCCACGGTGCGCTTAGGTCTCATTCCAACGACGATCGTTACAGAACCCACCAACCAAGGACCAAGCAGCGTGGTGTCGGGCAGCAGCGATCTCTGGACTCATGGAGAGCGGAGGAGACTTCGGACGGAAAAGGACCATGGGCACAGGCTGGGGAATATCGCCGCCCCAAGTCAGAGCTGGAGGCAGCGAAAGCTGAGCGGCGGCGATATGAGGAGGCAGCACAGCAGCGCAACAGGCACGAGAGGCAGCCCCAAAACATTTTTTTTGGGGGGGGTGCAAGGGGAGTGTGGCAGAGTCAGGTTGGAGACCTGAGCCCGCTCCTCGTGCTTACCGGAAGAAGCGGAGTACTGATCAGGCACCGTGTTATGTGGTCAAGCGCACGGTGTCGCCAGTACGCGCTCATAGCCCGGTGGTAAAGTTAGTTATTTTCCCATGTAGTAAAGCTAGTTATTTTCCCTACATAGTAGGGAAGCTAGTTACAGTGCCTTGCGAAAGTTTTCGGCCCCCTTGAACTTTGCGACCTTTTGCCACATTTCAGGCTTCAAACATAAAGATATAAAACTGTATTTTTTTGTGAAGAATCAACAACAAGTGGGACACAATCATGAAGTGGAACGACATTTATTGGATATTTAAAACTTTTTTTAACATATAAAAAACGGAAAAATTGGGCGTGCAAAATTATTGCTTGCTGTTGTCGGGTGACGTCACGGTTTTTGTGGGGACACACAGAACCAGATGTATGATGTTACAGTGTCTGTGTACTCATCGAGTGTGGTTCATGAGACTCTGAAAGTATCCAAATTGTACATTCAAAACAGCCTTTCAGTGTTTCAACAGCATCTGTGGCCCATATTTGATCCGTTTTTTGGACTTAATTGAAAAGTTTTTAGTTTTTGTTAATATGCTGGAATGAGGAGCAGCATTACGTGGTCAGATTTTCCCAGCAGAAGTAAAGAGAATGCATGGTAACCAGATGAGATTGAACTGTAGCAGTGATCCAGAATTGTATATTCTTTTGTGGGGCATGCCATCAGTTGTTCGTAGTTAGGTAACTCGTGGGACGGAGGACGGAGGAGCAGATTGGTCCAGCCACATCTCATTCATGCAGACAGAGGAGCTGAGTGGTCCAGCCACATCTCATTCATGCAGACAGAGGAGCTGATTGGTCCAGCCACGTCTCAGTCAGGCAGACGGAGAAGCTGATTGGTCCAGCCAATCATCACCTGTGTTAGTTCAGATCAATAGCAGGAGTTCATCCCTGAGCGATGGGACGTTTGACGGTAGCAACGCAGGCAGAGAGGGACGGTAGGGCCATCTCCTGAACCTGGAGAGGAAGCCGGCTCGCTTTCCATGTCCAGATCCCACCTGAAGGCTGTGACTGACCATTTAAAAATATATATATTTATTTCACCTTTATTTAACCAGGTAGGCCAGTTGAGAACACCTTTATTAAACCAGGTAGGCTAGTTGAGAACACCTTTATTAAACCAGGTAGGCCAGTTGAGAACACCTTTATTTAACCAGGTAGGCTAGTTGAGAACACCTTTATTAAACCAGGTAGGCCAGTTGAGAACAAGTTCTCATTTACAATTGCGACCTGGCCAAGATAAAGCAAAGCAGTTCGACACATACAACGACACAGAGTTACACATGGAGTAAAACAAACAACATACAGTCAAAAACAACAGTAGAAATGCATTGTAACAATTTTCTTCTTCCTCTGACGAGGAGTATGCAATATCGGAACAATGCATCGGAACAATGTATCGGAACAATGTATCGGAACAATGTATCGGAACAATGTATCGGAACAATGTATCGGAACAATGTATCGGACCAATGTATCGGACCAATGTATCGGACCAATGTATCGGACCAATGTATCGGAACAATGTATCGGACCAATGTATCGGAACAATGTATCGGACCAATGTATCGGAACAATGTATCGGAACAATGTATCGGACCGATGTATCGGAACGATGTATCGGACCGATGTATCGGACCGATGTATCGGACCGATGTATCGGACCGATGTATCGGACCAATGTATCGGACCAATGTATCGGACCAATGCGCAGCGTGGTAAGTGTCCATAATGTATTTATTAAACTGAACACAGAATACAAAAAAAACAAGAGAAATAAATGAAAACCAAAACAGTTCTGCATGGAAACCACAGACACAGAAAACAACTACCCACCACCCATAGTGGGAAAACAGGCTACCTAAGTGTGGTTCTCAATCAGAGACAACGATCGACAGCTGCCTCTGATTGGGAACCATACCAGGCCAAACACATAGAAATACAAAACATAGAACAAAAACATAGAGTGCCCACCCCAACTCACGCCACGGATTTCTCATCGATGTTTAATACTTCCCAACGTCTAGATGTGTTTTAAAAGAGTAGACCGTATGAATAACAGGACAAAGTCAGAGACGTAGAATCAGAGCCGCGTCGAGCCTCATGGCCGACCATCTGCCGCCAAGAGACGAGCTATAGGTGTGTACCTACCATAGGAGTCCCCTCGAAGCCTACCGTTGACTATGTACATACCCAGCATGCAACAGGGCTGCAGGAGTACCTATCGCAGGAGACCCCTCGAACCCTACCATTGACTGTGTACATACCCAGCATGCAACAGGGCTGCAGGAGTACCTATCGCAGGAGACCCCTCGAACCCTACCATTGACTGTGTACATAACCAGCATGCAATAGGGCTGCAGGAGTACCTATCGCAGGAGAGCCCTCGAACCCTACCATTGACTGTGTACATACCCAGCATGCAACAGGGCTGCAGGAGAACCTATCGCAGGAGACCCCTCGAACCCTACCATTGACTGTGTACATACCCAGCATGCAACAGGGCTGCAAGAGTTGTGACCTGTTTTTTGTTGGTTATGTTGTCGTAGTTGTGTCTAGGGGGGTATATGGGGGAGGGAATGCTGTCACCTCCAGGTAGGTGTTTGTCCCCCTGTGAGCTGAGGGTGTCAGGTTCTTGTCCGGTTCTGGCATTTAGGTCACCACAGACTAGTACATGTCCCTGGGCCTGGAAATGATTTATCTCCCCCTCCAGGATGGAGAAGCTGTCCTCGTTAAAGTATGTAAATTCTCTGTGTGGGTCATTTCCCTATTCATTTCTAACCAGATGTGAAATGCTCCAGAATAGAGTGGGTTATGTCTGATCTATACATTCTAACTCACTATCTTTCATTCTCTTTGTCCTGGTTGGGTAAATGAAACTCCCTCATCTCCTCATCACTGAAGGAGCTTCCTCGGTGCCTCAAGAGATAGACAAGAATGAATGAGAAAAAAAAGGGAGGGAGAGAGTGATGTCACTCTCCCATCTCTCTTGTGATGTCACTCTCCCATCTCTCTTCTGTGTGTCCTGTTCTCTTATTCTCTGACAGAACTCTAGTGTCTACAGGCAAGAACTTCCATTGGGACATCGGGGGGGGGGGGGGGGGGGGGGGAAGAGGTAAACCCAGTAAACCATGTCCCAGGAGAGGTGCTCCAGTTGGGGATAGAGGAGAGGGGAACGGGGGGAACAGGGGGGGGTGGGGGACAGGTGGATCTTCCCTTACACAATGAACAGGAGAGAAGGGTGAATGTAAGTGCACTGTGGTAGAGGTTAGGAACGAGAGGAAACACACACACACACAGGTTACACACAGGTTACACACAGGTTACACACAGGTTACACACGGGTTACACACAGGTTACACACAGGTTACACACAGGTTACACGTGGGGAAAATGTTGAACACACACTTTTTGTGTCAAATGTTTTACTTGCTGGTGAAACTTCTAAACAATATTACCACATTACGACGTCAGAGTATAATACTGACTTCAGATACTGTATATGTACCTATATTGTCTACTGCCTACATTGAAACCATATATTTGATCAATTGATTTGTCTTTGTATATATAGACATGTATAAATCCTACTGTATACAACTCCAAGTTCTGAGGTTCAGAGGAGTGGAGTGACCCGTCGTCCCCGTCGTCCCAGTCTGAATCTTGGTACGTTTTTTTATCAACAGACAACTCTTATGATTCCTACAACATTGGACTTCATTGAAAGCAGTGGAAACGCGTTTTCTGGAGTGATGAATCACGCTTCACCATCTGGCATTTCGACGGATAAATCTGGGTTTGGCATATGCCAGGAAAATGCTACCTGCCCGAATGCATAGTGCCCACTGTAAAGTTTGGTGTGCTAATATATGTTTCTCTTTACTGTAAAATAGATTTAGAGAGAGAGAGAGGAAAATAAAGTGGGAGAAAGAGAGAAGGGGGAGAGTGAAGGAGAAATAGAAAGAAAAGGAGATAAAGAGAGGGGAAGACAGAGAGACCGAGAGAGAGACCGAGAGAGAGACCGAGAGAGAGACCGAGAGAGAGACAGAGAGAGAGACAGAGAGAGAGAGAGACAGAGAGACCGAGAGAGAGACCGAGAGAGAGACCGAGAGAGAGACAGAGAGAGAGACAGAGAGACAGAGAGACCGAGAGACCGAGAGAGAGACAGAGAGAGAGACAGAGAGACAGAGAGACCGAGAGAGAGACCGAGAGAGAGGGGGAGAGAGGGGGGGAAGAGGGGGGAGAGAGACAGAGAGAGAGAGAGAGAGAGAGCAACACGATTTCATAGATTTCCTTATAAATTTGACGTATTATGGATGAATGTCTATTTTTGAAGCATTAAAAAGGTTAACAGTTTAGGCATTAATTGCGAGTGTTTAAAGTTAGGGCTATGGTTTGGGGAAGGCTCTGCAAACCAACCGACCTCATACCATTAAGTTTTATCAAGTCATCTCACGGCTTGCTAGAGTATGCTGGCTCTGAGCATCAAGTTCACAGCCAGTGATGGGAAATAGTTTTTTTTTTTTTTTTTTGTAAGCGTCAA